>NC_043990.1:28439698-28739698 GCF_902150065.1 Myripristis murdjan | reverse complement strand
GATTTTATTTTTATATTTTATGCATACTTACTGTCCATGATGTGTTACTTACTCACACGACGATAGAAAATCTCTGCTTCCTTCTGTCATTTAGAGTATTTACTTATTTTAGTGCAGTTACATCTCTATTGTGCAAACTAGGAGTTGTGGTTTCCCTGTTTCAGAAAAGAAAACACTTTGCCTTTGGTTTACAGTCTGTTTAAGTGCTCCATGCCAGTAGATTTCTTTATTGGGTTTGTGCAGCTTTCAGGAAATGTGTCAACTCAGAGTTTGTACACTTAAGTTAAAGTAGAATTTCTTTTGGGCTGTTTTTTCTTTCTCTCTCTCTCTCTCTCTCTGTGTTTTTTTAGCCAGATGGTGTTTTGTCCTCGCAGCGGTCCAGGTCGGTTCAAGTAGTTTGTTAAGCTTCTCTGGTAATCGTCAGACGCACAGCAAAGTTTAGCACCTCATGAGCAGCAGCAGCTTTCACGATCAAATGATCTTTTTAAATCAAACGCAGTCAAACACTCGATCAAATACTTTAACGTTATGTAGTGATATTTAATGCCAGAAGAACTGCGTTTACCCTCTGAGGAGTGTGTTCACCTCTGCCTATCAAACTGTTCCATGAATCTGAGCAGTGATTACACTTTGCTCTCATGACTATTACCAGAGAACCAAAATGTGTATTTTGCTTTTATCTGGACCAAAACCTACTGTCAGGCCAAAGAACCATCACACTCTCATATTAAATCTGGAATTATCCCTTAAAGTGCCAATAAATCCAGTGAATTGCACGAGTGTTTCTCTGTTATTGATACTGTGTGTGGACGTCAGAGCATCAGCTTCTCTGAGGCAGAGCTTCTCAGCCTTTTCAGTGTGGATGCCTGACTGGTGAGACATGAAAATGACAAAAGGCATTTGAAATATCACATATTAGAACATATTTGTCACCAAGGGGAAGTCCAGCTCAGTGACAGGAGGCTAACAGTTAGCATGTGGAGCATCCAGCCAGTACCCAGCACTCAGTAACAATGAGAGGAAGATAGAGCCACTACTGTCCTACACAACAGCTGGAGAGGAGTAAGAAATACTACAATACACAGATCTCTGCATCCAGATGTGAAGAACTTGCACTGTTCTTCAATAACAAAATAACATCAATTAGAACTACTATTCCTGTTAATCCATACACAAATGCAAACGCAGGTGATCTCAGAAAATTCTGCAAAAACAATGCAACCATGGGGAAATTCAACAGCATAACATTATCTGAGCTCTGTAAGACTGTTAATGAATGCAACTCCACTACCTCATGTGTTGACCCAGTACCTACAGCATTTATTAAACGGGTGTTCAACAGTGTATCAGGTCATGTCCTGGCAATTATAAACATGTCACTTCAAACTGGCATCTTCCCAGATGAGTTCAAAACAGCTGTTGTAAAACCTTTACTAAAGAAACCTAACCTAGATAGTAATGCACTAAGCAGCTATAGGCCAATATCAAACATACCATTCATTAGTAAGATACTTGAAAAAATAGTTGCAGTGCAAATAAATGCCTTTCTTAAAGAAAATAACATCCTGGAGGAATTTCAATCAGGCTTTAGAAAACATCATAGCACTGAAACGGCGCTTGCTAAAATTGTCAGTGACCTCAGACTGAACTATGATGAAAATAAGGTCTCAGTTCTTATCCTCTTAGACCTTAGTGCTGCGTTTGATACGATTGACCATGACATCTTAATCAATCGCCTTGAAAAATTGGTTGGTCTTTTTGACTGTGTGTTACACTGGTTTAAAACTTACATCAAAGGGAGAAAGTTTTACATCAGACTGGGAGATCATGTGTCTGGGGAACAGGACAACTGCTATGGAGTTCCACAAGGGAGCTGCCTTGGTCCATTACTTTTCTCACTATACATGCTGCCACTCGGTGACATCATCAGAGAGCACAATGTATGTTTTCACAGTTATGCGGACGACACACAACTGTATATTTCTGCTGAACCAAATGATGCTACAGCGATAAATCCCATCACTACCTGTCTCATGGCGGTGAACAAATGGATGAGTGATAACTTTTTAAAGCTAAATGAAGACAAAACAGAGATCCTGTTAGTTGGCCCCAAAACAAAAAGAGAGACGCTGTCCATTAACTTGGGGAAACTGGCTTCCAGGATTAAATCTGAGGTTACAAGTCTTGGCATTGTATTGGATCCAGATCTTAGTTTTAAGTCCCACATTAACAAGGTGACGAAGACATCATTCTTCCACCTTAGAAACATCGCTAAAGTGCGACCATTTATAAATCAAAAAGATGCTGAAAAACTAATACATGCTTTCATCTCAAGCAGACTTGACTACTGTAACGTACTTTTTACCGGCCTTCCAAAGAAAACCACTGACAGACTTCAGCTCATCCAAAACTCTGCTGCTCGCTTATTAACCAGAACCAGGAAGAGAGAGCATATTAGTCCGGTCCTAGCTGCCCTACACTGGCTCCCTGTAACATTTAGAGTTGACTTTAAGGTTCTCCTACTTGTATACAAAGCACTTCATGGGCTAGGACCAAGCTACATTGCCAACTCCCTTATTGGCTATGCACCCCAAAGAGCACTGCGATCGTCTGCTGCTGGCTTATTGGTTCCCCACAAAAGTCGAAAGAAAATTGGGGATGCCGCCTTTGTTACGTATGCCCCCAAGCTTTGGAACACACTACCTTTAAATATCAGGGAAGCCAGCTCACTAGATATCTTTAAAAGAAGATTAAAGACCTACCTTTTCACTCTGGCCTTTAACTAGCTCCTGTTTTATTTGTCTTTTATCGTTTTATTTGCATCTTTTGTTTTATTTCAAAGTTCTCGCTTTTAGCCTTTTCCTTTTAATTTGTGTTTTATTCTTTTTAATGTTTTATTTAATGTTTTCAAATGTTCTTCTTTTTATTGTGAAGCACTTTGAGCTGCAATTCTTGTATGAAAGGTGCTATACAAATAAAGTTTTATTATTATTATTATTATTATTATTACAAAATGTAAAACTATACGTGAGCTCCCACCATGAGCACCACTGATTTAAGTAGCAGGGCAGCTTTATTTATAAAGCACGTTTCAGACAGCACGGCACTTCAGTGAGCTTTACAGAGATTTACAAAGAGTCAAAGTGCAAAACTGCAGGCAAGCACTACAATATTAACTTACGTGGTTTAAGCAAAAAAATGAGAAGACGAAAGAACACAGAAAATTCTTCCATGTTTAAATGTTCAATAATTTAAACTAAAAACATTTTAAAAAATACACTTGCACTTGGGTCTAACTTATTTATTAGCACAGTATTTGGCAGGAGGGCAAAGACTGACAAGGATGTGGACGCGTCGCCTCACCAACCGCCCCGTGTCCAAATGATCATGTGAGTCATGGATAATGTTTTATGAAATCATGCGAGCGTGCATTGTTCCAGCGAGTCGGGGGGGCTTCCCTCTTAATGCTCTTAGTGTTGACGCTCGCTGTTAGACAGCACAGAAGACATCCAGCCTCCCAGCGGGGGTCGAAGGGGGGGGGCTGCATGTCTATACATCCTCTCCCGTACAACACATCGCCTAATTTACACAATGCCCCCCCACCCACCCCCCACCCCATCTGTGCTTCTCACGCACAAAAGGGGGAAAAATAAAAAGCCATCATATCTTCATATTCCGTCGCTTCTCAAACCCCGGACGTCAACGCTCTAGTATTCTGACATTAATGCATCGAGGGGTGTAATTCCAATTTGTTTCAAAGGAACTATTAATTTGCCCATTTCAAGGCCAGGCAGGAGGGAAGCCCTGTAAGCCCGCTGAACCGTGAAAGACATTATCTGGAGGCCTCCGATTTTGGTAAAGGGACACGTAGGATTGATGACAGGAGGCGTCGGCGCCTGTAGACGCTGGAGCCGGGCTCCCTGCAGTCAGGCTCCCAGCATGCCGTCTGAGAGCGATGTCATTAGGCCTGTGATAACAGCGATGGGCACATTAATGACAGACTGGCCCACTCTGCCACCCAGTGCCCCGCCAATCTCCCATTTACACCCGCAGCATACTAAACAGGTCCTAATGATGGCGATATGCGGAGATGGAGCGGTGCTTAACAGCCAGCTCTCTAGAGACAAAGAAGAAAAGAGGAGGAAGCCCACTGGTGGCTTTATTGTGCCTCGGCGTCCAGATTACATCCTCGCCATCGGAGCACGCAGGCCTCGGTGGCGACTGAAGCAGCTGAACGTGATGCTCTGATTTCTCCTGATACAGTGTTTCCCCTTAACACTGTGTGTGTGCATGTGTGCACGGCCAGCTGTACGCTTAAGAAAATGGAGGGAACCCACACACTACTTAACATTTAAAAGGCGAGAAGAGGCAGGAAATCCTGTTGGCATTTCTGTGCCCGTGCTCCTCTCCGTACAGAGGAAAGTCAACAACACGCTGCCTGTAAGCACAATAACACCTCACACACTGCCGTCTGCACACTCTGACATCCTCCTGCACATTTTAACACTGAACTCATCAGATGGCTTGTATGTCTCATATCCCCCATTTGATTATTTCTTAAATGTCCTATTTGCTTCATCCACCTTTTCATTTACTGCGACATGAAATCGACAGGCTCTTCAAAATCTCTGAAAAAGTGTTAATACTGTAGAATTATTTTTGGTTTATGGGGGGGGGGTCACATATATATGTGTGTGTTTGTGTTTGTGTGTGTGTGTGGTAATGTTTATGTTTTGTTCTGTTTTTATTTTTGTCTGATTTTCTGGTCATTTTCTCACTAATAACCAATTTCTTGCCAATTTTCATGTCATTTCTCATCATTTTCTTCCCATTTGTGTGAACTAAATGAATTTTCTTTTTTCTCAGGTTTCAAAGGGTCAAATGCTTGTGAAAGGCTGCACTCACATTCCTCTCACAGGCATTTTGACATCAATCCAGCATCCCTGCTCATTTAAATATTTAATATGAACACATATAAATATAGTTTTCTTGTCATTTTCATTTTGCAATTTTTTCAGGTAACTGCTATTTTTTCTTATAATAACTTTTTTTTTTTTGCTAATTTGTTAATCACCTTTTTCCTTTTTTTTTTTTTTTTTTTTAAAGAAATTAAAAGAATCTGATCATATTTCAAAGGGTTAAGGCCTTATAAAGCATTCAAATGTCATAAATCCAGTTGAGGAGGTGGTTTTTCATCATGAACTTCCTTTCATGAACTTCAAAATGAATCTCCTGTTGTCCTTTTTACTACACAGTTATGATTTTACCAAATTAACCAGCTGTGCTCAGTCAGAAACAGGCTGCTTTTGCCAGCTTTGGTTTGAAATCCAATTCTAAACAGCATGAAAAAGTTCAAAAAAAAAAAAAAAAAAAAAAAAAAAAAAACCTGCAGAAAGCCCTGTTAGCACTATTTGCTGCTTCAAGGTGGACGTTTTGGAAACTGGGACTTTATGTTAATATACAAATAAATTAAACAGGAATTATGAGTCCATGCTGCTGTTTGAAAGCAATATTCAGAATCAGACAGGTGTTTTTACACACTATGATATAGAAAAGCTGTAAAAGAGGTAATCCACAACAAAATGACATCAGTAGATATTTACCTCTCCTCTCTAAATCACAACACAAAGCTCCTCAGCAAACTGCTCAGCTTGTGCGTTTGCTGTTCGAAAAACCCATCCAATCAGTCAAAATCATTCCATTTTCAGATTTTAATTTCTGGTTGAAACATTCTGCGTCTGTCAACAAAGTCATCTGCACTCAAAAACCACCGAGCTGATAATTGGCTGTGGAAAGCAAATGTTTCCTCAGGGACTATTTTCTGACATCAAGTCACCAAAACCCAACAGTGCTGCTGCTTTTAGGAAAACTAATGTGGACAACTTTATTACAGTGATGGAGTACTGGAGTGAAGAAAGTCTGAAGTCTCTGAAAGTTTATTTTCATGTTGTAGTGGAATGAATGGAAACCACCGGCTAGAGAAAAGAGAGAAAATGATATGAGAAATCTAAAATATGACGGCTTGCTTTGGAAAAAATTAGCAGAAACATGACGTTTATGCATTTTGTAGATATTACACTAAACATGCAGAATCACTGGTGTGGAGCTGTAAGAAGAGCCTGCTGACTAAACTGAGCAGCATGAGGCTGCAGGCTGATGGAGCCCATCAGTCTCTGTTGGGGCACAGCTGACCTCCACAGCTCAGACCCACCAACTGCTGCCTTTGCTGCCAACAAACACCTCACTTGTGACTCAGAACAGCAGCAAAGTAACATTTGCTTTCATGGCTTTCATTTACCAGTAGATTTGACTTTAGTGTTTTTTTAAATTCAGGTTTTCAGTTTCAGCTGCTGAGGATAATTCCTACCATAACACCTGGATTATGTGGTAAAGCTGCTCCGCTGACCTCTTTCAGGTTCTGAGTTTTTCTCTGGATCTTTACTAATCTATGTACACATGTACTGTGTGTGTGTGTGTGTGTGTGTGTGTGTGTGTGTGTGTGTGTGTGAGAGAGAGAGAGAGAGAGAGAGAGAGAGAGAGAGTATATAAGAGAGGATTGTGACTGTGATTATGATTTTGGATTGTGACTGTGATTATGGTTGATGATGTTAATAACGCAAATACTGTTTTTTTTTTTGTTTGTTTGTTTGTTTGTTTGTTTTTGACAATATGAATATTGCTACTGTAATCTGTTGCTTTTAGGTATAGCCATAATCCTTCTGGCAGGGGGACTACCAATGGAAATTAGCCTTTTGGCTATAATTGGGTGCATTTACATTTTACTGTCTTTTAAAATGTTTATTAATGTACATGGTCCCTCTCTAACAAATAAAGGTTAAAGAAAGAAAGAAAGAAAGAAAGAAAGAAAGAGAGAGAGAAGGTATTTCATCGGCCCTCCCTTTTACAGGAGGCTATAGATTAGGATTAGGACTCAGGTTAAAACTGCAATATGTAACATTTTTCACATTAAAATAATAACAAATTGGCTATATGTTATATTGCCAGTCTGTGTGAGTCTGTGATCATGTATGTCCATGCCTAAACCCCTCAGCTGACATGAGCTTGGCCTGTCAGTGATAACCTGGCTGGAGGCTCCCAGGCTCTGCTGCAGGCGTCAGAGGTCGCCTGTCAATCAAACAGCGTGTCCAGCCGTCTTTTATCTTGGACTCTGATCTTGAAGTGGAGCAACAAGTCCTGGTTCCCATTTTTTCAGCCAATGAAACGTCTCTTTTTCTTGTTAGTTTCCTGTTTGAATTGGAAAGTAGATCCGGCGGGTAGCGTCTGCAGGAAACTTCCACATAGTAGCCTTGCACCAGGAAGAAACAACCTGATCCTACTTTCACAGATAATTTGAATTGCATGGGAAACAAATGGGTACCTGGACTTGTTGTTCTTTAGATTGGCATAATTCACTTTGTTTGCATTCATTTAGGAGTTAAATTAATTATTTTAGAACCTATTTTACTATAAAATCAATGGAGAGATAAAACTACAGCAGTCCAGAGGTGAATAGAGTGACTCATATTAGTGCCAGCTAACTATGAAGCCCAACACTGTACACAAGTGCAATTGTGCTTTAAGGTGGACGCACAAAATATTGAGAAATTTGGACTTTCAGTAAAAATCAGCAAACCTTTGCAACTGATATTAATGAAAAATATGTTGTCTTGTTTGAGAAATCTTTGAATAGAAATCTGTAGTAGTATTAAATGTGGATTTGTGGATGCAGACTTTTGCACTGTGTGTGTGTGTGTGTGTGTGTGTGTGTGTGTGTGTGTGTGTAGATGGGTGTGCTGTGCTGGGTGGTGGCGCTCCCTCATAATGAACACAGTCATTAGGAGAAGTTTCCTCGCCTCCACTCACTCAGGCCTCATTAACAGAGAAGCTGCCACACAACATCACCTCCAAGTCGTCATTTACTAATCCTCCTCCTGATATGGAAGCGGCTGCCGCTCTGCTTCACGCTTACACCTGACTTATGAATATCAGCTGCTGTCCTGCTGCGCTGTTTCAGCCTCAACACCACGACGGCACGTTTACCCCTTTAAACCTGAGCAGAGTCACAAACAGGCTGTATTTATCATTAAATGACAAGAAAATGAAAATCAAATTACCTGGAAATTACCTAAAAATAAATTAAATGAATAAATAAATAAATACATACATACATACATACATAAAAAGAGGTTGAAAATAACCACAAAATGGATCAGAAAATTAAAAAAAAATATTAAGATAAAGCAAGAAAATTACCTTAAATGATCACAATATTAGTAAAAAAAAAAAAAAAAGTGAAAACTACAAGAAAATAAATGTATATGCAAAAATAAAGAAAATAAATATATATCCTATTATAAAGAAAATTAATTTGTACAATTTTTTTGCTCTCCATATATAGCAAAAAACTTATCCAGATGAATTTGAATTCAAATATGCACTTTCATATTGTTTACTAAACCAAGTTTACCAATTTATTCATTTACTTATTACTGATTTTTAATCATCTTAACACCTTATGAAATTTTGAACTTTTTTACACTTTGCAAATTTTATAGTTTATTTGATTTTTTATATAAAGCGCTTTTTTTCGATGTCATACTTTGTGTAATACTTTGTGTAAATGTCCGTTACATCCACATGAAGTTTGCTGGCAAAATTTTGTTGCTCTTTGATCATTTATAAAAATGAATAAATCTTGTGGATATGAATCTGAATACATCACCTTGCTTAATAATGCAAAAACAACACTGCTTTGTACCTGCAGGCTGGGAGTTTTTAACAGAGTCTGGACTCCAAGACACAGTTCAGGGCAGGAAATGCATTTTTTATTTATTTTTATTATTTTTTTGACCAAGTAATCACTGCCCCTAAGAGCTTTTACTGTCACTCTGTGCAACACGGCCATAAAAGTCTTACTTAAAGCTCCTTTAATGATGTTGATATCCCTCTTTAAAATGAGTTCAATCTTCATAGATAAATAATGATTGGATTTTATGTCTTCACAACAGGCTTATAGTAAAGGGCTTTTTTATCGGTAGCGTGCAGAGGCTTGTAAAGCGAGCTGTGGGGAATGCAAGATTCAGTATCAAGCCCCAGGTGTTTTACAGGAACAGCAGGATCCCCTCTGAAAACACTGCTGCCATACTCCAACAGCTGCCACTCAAACATGGCTGCAACAGCTTTATTTATAAGCCAGGGTGTTGACACAGCAACCCAGTGCCACGCACACGGACTGAGGCTCATTCCTCATTTGGATAGTCCATTGGATTGTCAGTGTGATACTCAGAGGCTCCTATCCAAACTAAATGCACTGAGAAAAACAATCTGGTCTGGTGCTGTAATCTCATTCGCTAAAGCCCATGGGGGCCAGATCAAACAACCAATCACCTCAAGCATTACGATCTCAGTCCAATCACGTCTTGTGCACATGCACCGCTGCCGTGCACCACTGGTGTGCACGCTCGCCTCCCTTCCCAGAAATGGTGCATGAGGGTGGGAGCGTCTTGGTCAGGGTCCTGACTCTCAGCCCCTTCAAAGTGTCACCACGCTGTAAGTGACCAGGGCTTGGCTGGTTTCAGTGGAGCTCCTCACTGGGATGGAGAGTTTAGTTGAGAGTGTCAGGACTAGTTTGTGTCATGTGATTAGTAATGTGACTTAACCTGTCTGCCTGAGCCAGCTGCAGGCCGCCACCTCCAACCAGCCGTGAGCACGACTTGAGAAACGACCTCGCACTGGGCAGCTCCACCGTGGGCCTTCGGTTTGCAGCAAATCAGAGTATTTCCAGGTGGTTCTTGTTGCCTCAGCAACAGCTGCACACGTTTGCTGATGTCACCATGTCAGCAGAAGAGTTTAAGTTGGTGAAGTTTGTAGGATTAGGATTATCTGACATTATAACTATTGGTAACTGTGCTGGGTTTCCCATTGAGCTAACATGGTAATGCTAGATCCCAGTGTGTCTGTGCAAGGGCCACACCAGTGAATTTGAATGTTTGGCCTGTTAACTGCAATTTCCCCACATTCAACATTGCAACAAACCATTTTGCAGATCATGCAGGGGTATCAACAATTTTATAACATAACCAAAATCCCTACGTTTTCGGCTGACAAATGCCCCTTTTCCACCAAAAAACACCTGGTGCTAGTTCGGAGCTGGTGCTAGAGCCGGTGCTTAACTGGTGCCAACAAAGAACCGGTTTGCTTTTCCACCGGCCAACAGCCAAGCAGAGCCACGTCAGAGCCACGTCATGACGTCATCGTAAAACGTGATCATGTGGCTGTGCGAGACGCTCGCTTGGAATCACAACAACAAACATGGACGACCCACCGTAGCGATGCAAATATTGCTTGTGTGTTTACAAGCCTACATTACGGTCCAGAGGCGAAAAACACAATTATTGCCGGCTACCCGTCGTATTCGTGGTCGGAACGAACGGTGAGTATGTTTAGCTTTACGTTTATAGTGATCGCTGCTCCCGTTTGAGTCTGTAAGTCCGCCCACCAATGATGCGGTGGGCCGCGTCATCGGTTCTTTCTCTGGCTCCTGTTTAGCCCCTGCTCGGAGTCGGTGCTTGCCTAGCACCAGTTTGGAACCAGTTTGGCACCAGTTTGGCCCCTGCTTGGGCGGTGGAAAACCAAAAAACTGGTGCTAAGTCAGGCACCGGCTCCGAACCAGCCCTGGTGGAAAAGGGGAAAAAGACATCCCCATTCATGGACCACAGAACTGATAATATGGGGACTATTTTCTGGTAGAGGAGCCATTTCACACATCAAACCAGTCATCAGAAACAGTCATCAAAACACAACAGTGCTGCAGCATCTAGGAAGACTAATAAGGACAACTTTATTCCGGTGATGGAGTCTCTGAAAGTTCATTGTCATACCGTATGGAATGAATGGAACCAATAGCTGGAGAAAAGGAAGATAAAATAATAGATGTGACTGCTTGCTTTGGAAAGAGATTAGCAGAAAATTGAGTTTATACATTTTGTAGCTATTACACTCAATATGTGAAATCACTGGCGCGGTCCTTTAAGGAACAGGATCTCATAAGTTGGGTTAACTCCAGCCTTCAGCTGTGGGCAGTCTGAGCCACAGTGACTGAGAGCTTTGCACCTTTGTTCAGATCACCTGTCAGTAAAATCATTGAGTACGTTTACATGCACACCATATTCCGGTTCAGGTCAATATTCCAGTTAAGGTAACTGCGCTGCTGCAACTGGAATATTCCGTTTACATGTTACTTGCAGGTCGAGCATATGCAGTCGTGACTGAATATTCCAGTTCGGGGCATTTTCCAACTAAGGTGTTTACATGCCCCAATATTCCAGTTGGAACAGGCATATGCCAGGGGTCTGATTTGGAATTCTCTCCAATTGGAATATGACCTTAATCGGGTTCGGTGCGTGTTTACATGACACGTGCACAACCGGAATATTGCGAATATTCCGGTTAATACAGGAATAAGGTGTGCATGTAAACGTGCTCATTCAATCAGTCACCCAAAGATGGCCGCCAGTTGACCCATTAAGAAGGCCCATGTGTAGAATCCCTGTAACCATGACGCTTCTCCTCATTCCATTTCTGCAGTGATAATTCTTGACACTGTTGTTGATTAGTAGTTCATAAAGCTTTGACATCATCTGTTCTAAACGCAGGATTTTCCAGGGAAACAGGAAGTTGTAGGTTTCGAAGCTGCAGCACAGGATCGCCACAGAAGTTAGCACTTACTGAGGAACTGGAAGATCAGTGCCATGAGGATGAACTCGTGTGTCCAGGGTCCGTGCTCAGCGAGGAGTGTCATGCGCTGTGCAGGGCTCAGTAATGGCCGCCCACCTCCCTGCTCCCTCCTCAGACAGATCACTCATCAGAGCAACAGCCCATAATTCAGTCTGTTCCCTTACCTGCCGCTGTTATGACAGCTCCAACAAGCAGCAATCAGAGCACTTATGCAGACTGCTTTATACTTATGATGCATTTATGCTGCTGATTTTTCCATTACATAAGGCTGCTCGTCCAGGTTGTATTTGGCTCAAAGAGAGGCACATTAGTCTAATTATGTAACTGCTGCACATGTAAAAAATATCATTTTATTTGCTGCATAACACCTATCCATCCATCGATCTGTCTGTCTGTCTATCTGTCTACCTGTCTCTGTGCAGTAAAATGTCTTTTTTTTTTTCTTTTTTTTTTTTTACATTGAAACATGGCTTTATACTTGTTAGCCAATGTTCACGACTGCTTAATTTTTAATTTTTACTTTTAAATTTTTCCTAATGATAAGTATTCAGTGTTTTTGACATACCTGTGTTCTTGAGTGTGTGGGAAAAGCCTCTGGAAAAACAAAAGACAGCGAGCACACCACACACGTGCAGGGGAGATTTTCAGGTGCCAGACAGATAAGGGAGAACAAAGACACAACGCTGAGTCTGCACCCTGAATTAAAATCCCTGATGAAGAGCCTTTGGGATCGAAACATTAATCAGATTTACATTCAATTTTTGTTCGCACATTTTCAATTCAGCGCGCACACTCCACATGTTTCACTGGGAAAGCCTCTGAAACAGCATTTAGGCCATGACAGGACACTACAACACGACACCTTATGGATGCATTCTGATATAATAATCAGATCAGGCTGAGGATCCATGCACAACCACATATATAAACATGAGACCAGCTCAACTTCATCATGTCGCAGTGTCGGATGTGGACCACAGTGCCTGGACCAGGTCTTTCCCTGGTGAGGGACGGCGCTCCTGTGTGCCTGTTGAGCCACTACTCCCTGATATAAAAGAAAAGATGTCTGCAAAGTGGCTTGTCCTTGGTACATGTCAAATTTACACCCACATAAAAAGGTAAATACCCTGCAAGGCTGCACAGATACCAGGTGCTGATTGTCTTCCCTATTACAGCTTTATGGAAGGTGTAATTCATACAGACATCACCCACCAGTGAGCCTTAACAGAGAATTGTCTCCCCTCTAAAAATTATCAGAGCATACCTCAAAAATACTCCGACCAGTAAAAGACCCCATAGCGAAGCAACTAGGATGATGGAGAATTATATATTATACTATATACATTATCTCTTGCTGCAGCTATGGGTTTTTTTTTTTTCTAGTTCCATTTCTATTTTGTGGGTAAAAAAGCTCTGTTAAAAGTCTGGCATCAGATGAGCTCATTCTCTTTTAAAGAGTCTTGGTGAAATGACTGTCTCCACTAGAAGATGAACTTAGACCAGTGCATTTTGTGTGTAGCACATCGGTGTCTACTGTATTATGCACACACACACACATGCACACACACGCATTACACACATCCTCAGTGGGCAAAAGAGGATGCTGTAGCTGATTGATCAGTGCGTGGATGTGTGATCAGTCATGGCGTGGCGTGATAAAGGCTCTGGGTTGGGGTCAGCAGCACATAAAACACCCACCTTGGAGGACACAGCCAAGCATGGCAGACCACCCACTGTCATTTTTCTCCCTCCACCAAGGACACATGCATCACTTACGTCGCCTTTCCTCCAACTCTGCTGTCCCGGCGCTGTGTCGTTCATCGGCAAACAGCTGGGTTGAAGAGGGCCCGACCAAAAAAATGAATACTAGCCAGTGAGTGTCGCATGCTGCCAATACGAACACGGTGAGCGCAGGAAGTTCCTCAGCAGCTGCAAAGGTGTCAGCAAATGTCAAATCACGAATCATCTCACTTTTGTGATTACAAGCTCTGTACTGTATTTCTGTTCGGTTTGTGGGTCCCTGAGTTCAGTTAACCTGAGCAAACTCTTAGCCAGCTGACTAGCTACAGCTGATATCAAAGTGTGAGTCAACGCTAAATCATATATGCCACACCCATGTGCTGACTGGGTGTGGCAAGAAGTGCGTCATGTCTGAGGGTCTCAACCCCTAGAGGGCAGAACGTGCTCTGCCGTATGTGCTGTGGTGTTGAAGGCTCGCTTCTGCTCCCTTTACAAACAGAAATCTGTCCGTTTCAAACCATGTAACTGTCACTGCCAACAGAGGGTTTTCATGACGCGTCATCAGCGCGTCAACAGTCCAGAAGCCGCCATATTGGAGGCACTCCGTACCACAACAAACCATACACACATAGTAGATCCCGAACGTTGTCAAGAAAAATGGTTAATTATTGCCGTGTTTTAGGACGTACCAATAGGTCAGACCGAGAAAAACATTTGGAATATTACCGACTTCCAAAAGTGTGTGTTTTTTGTGTGTCAGAGAAAACCAGGTAGTTGACTATATCGGGATACGCAACTGAAGGAAGAATCACCGGGTCGTCATGGATCCAAGAGGGAGAAGAGGGAGCCCACTCGTAGGGATCTGCGCCACCAATAAAGCCTAATTTCTTGAAATATTGCGCCTTTTCTTATGGTCCAAGTCCATCCCTATATGCCTTTGCATCTTGGACGCGTTTTGGTGAGCTTTTCTGTTGTTTTGACATGGCTAAACCCACTTAAACTATACCAAGCGCACAAGTCTCCATTGCAGTCCGTTCAGTTGTTTACATCGAGTACCTCCAATATGGCCGCACATCCGGGTTAGCGCCCAGAACGTGACGTCGGTGAGAACCCTCTATAAGCCTCCGTGCATCCTCTCTGTTGGCATGGATGTTCAGCAATAAATCCACTAGAGGGCAGCTCTGAGTCAAATGTTTCTGGCATCAGTAAACGTGGTGACAGTGGAGGAGGTCGTGATAATGGACCTGCTGCGAAGAGGCAGAGGCAGAGGGGCCCTGTAGACGGCGGTGGTCTGTGAGGTCATTAAACACATCACCACACGAGGACAGATTCTTTTCTGTAATCCTGTTTAAAAATGTCTTCTTCGTGTCTCGCTCATAGACCGCTCTTGCATGAACTTTTGGCTGCAGTGCTCCCACGATTCCCGGTGGTCCTGCTCCGTTTGGTCCGTATCTGTAAGCTTCCTGAAAATGTCCTCAAATATGGACGAAATGAATGCAGAGTATCCGTCTGTATCTGGATTTAACGTTGAGTATAAATGAGTGTTGAACATGATGTCGCCAGCTTCAAAGGAGCGTAGCATCAGTAGTAGAGTTCAGCTTGCTTCAGCTACTTCACCTGGGTATGCAATGTGTGTGTGTTCATTTGAAAGTGCGGGGGAGAACAGTGAAAAACCAGGACCATTTGGTAGTCAACGCAGAAATCTGAGGCATTTTACTGTTTTACAGATATCTGGACTCGGGACGGCCCGTTTGACATCGGGACACTCATGGAAAAACTGGGACGCCGTCTGAGCACAGACTGCTGTGTGTGTGAAGCAGGTTGGAACACGTGAAAATTTGCTTGAAACAAGTGAAAATTTGCTTGTTTCATTGGCAAAATTTGTTTCTTGTTTCTAGCTAATTTTCACTTATTTCAAGTGAATTTTCACTTTTTCCACTGGCAAATCTTGCCAATGAAACAAGCAAATTTTCACTTGTTTCAAGTGAAATTTCACTTGAAACAAGTAAAAACTGTCTTAAAAACAATTTACTTCTGAGGTGATCATGTCTTATTTTAAGTGTAATGAGATATTTTGACTAGTAATAAGACATTTTTGACTTGAAATAAGACAAATAATCTTGGTAAGATTTTGCATTTTTGCAGTGAACAGGATGGAGGTTATAGATGATCATCTCTGTTCCAGCTGGTGGTGTCAGACGTTTTAAGTTGACCAACACTTTTGTTCTCCAACAGTTACCCTAAACTATGAGAATTTAGCATCAGGGGTTATATTTTTGCTTGATGATGCTTACCGGCTGTGTAAGGCTGCCTGGAGGAGCCACTAGGAGTGGTGCAGTTTTAGATAATGTGATGCGAACCTTGTAGCTAATGTCAAATTTCATTTAATGCTCTGACAGTGACCAGCAAACACCAGGACGCACAGAGTCAGCTGTTCCTCTAACCACTCCTGCTTTCAGGCTACAGTCACAGCACAACATAGCCTTACAGTTCACAAACAAGAGTGACACATATAATGGCCCTACTGACTTGTTTTGTAACCATAGCAACCAACCATAATCACCATTTTATTGTGTACCAGCCAAATGACCTCGTGCAACGACCGTTACTCCATCCAAGTTCTACGATATGTCAGGTCCAACCAGGGGCGGATCTAGACAAATATTCATGGGGTGGCAAGAGGGTGGCATGGAGACTTTAAGGGGTGGCAGAAATATATATGCTGATTTAATACCAAACGATCACATATATCAGTATTTGCTTGGAAAACCCCCAAATGAGGATATTTTAACTCAAAAACATGAGTAAAGCATTGAATAGAAAACCAAAAGGTGGCATAGAAATATTTATTTATTTATTTATTTATCAACCCCTTAAATAGTGGGAGTGTCATCTTTTGCTGCATTTACTTGCACTTGGACATTTGAGTCTCGTAACAGCAAGTTTCCGAACAGCCACAATTAAAAAATAAATAAATAAATTGTCTGAAATTGGGGTGGCAACTAGGGTGGCAAGGCATTTTTCTAGGGTGGCAGCTGCCCCCTGCCACCCCCTAGAACTGCCTATGGGTCCAACTGAACTGAGTGGCTTCAGTCATCCACAAACACTCGATCAATCTGCTCCGAAATCTGTCAAAAAGAATATTTAGGTCACAAATATGTTCTTGTGGCATCAAACCCTATGGAAAGCTCGGGCTGCTATATGAAGGAATTTTAATAAATATCCTAGCATGCTCTAGTTAAAGGCTTTCTAACTTTCAATCCCACAAATGACTTGAATTGGATTTTTTTTTTAATTGCATAAGACATCTGTTCCTCTCTGTTTTGTGTGGGTTTTTTTCAGTACATTACCTGGCCTCCTAGAGTGAATGTCTCAGTAAACCTGAAGAGAATCTTCCCTCTTTGAAAAGATAAGAGGGTGTCTCGTGTTTGAATCCTCATTTTGCATCCAGAGATAAATGATCTGCCAAAGCAAACAAATCACTAGTTTCAGGGCTCGTTTTTGCCAAAGTCTGCATTTCACAGTGACTGTGAGGTTACTCTATCTCACTTAAGTCTTGTCCTGCCAGCTTTTGCTTGAGCACGCTTATTAAATCGCCATAGTGTTGTAGCTCTCTCCATGACCTGCCAAGGATAAAAAATCTGTTTACTGTAAATTGTACCCCACTCTCTCTCCAATACCATCTGCTGCCCGAACCGCGCTGTGTGCGCAACCTCTAAAAATAGACCCTCTGATTGGCTCCTGAGGAGATGGGGGGTCCACATCGGCCTGGTACCCCTGAACACTTCATAATATCTGTCTATGAGTTATCGTTGTTTTCACCTTTCCTACTGCAGACTTACGCTCATCTCACTACTTTGGTGAAAATCAAAGGAAACTGTGGGGGCATTATGACTGGACTTCGATGGGTTTTTAAGAGCAACACTGACACTAATTCACTGGCCATCTTCATGCCAAAATATGAGGGTGTGTCTCCCCAAAGTCTTATTTCTGGAATCTCTCTGGAACAGCAATCTAAGCCTCATACAACCCTAAAACTCTCCACTGAGACCAAGGATAATTACAGTAATGCATAAAAACACAATCAATCAAAATTTGTCATTAAAGTCAATTTAGGTTAGGTTCTTGCCATTGACAACGTAGTAATGATCAATTCACTTTATTGTTCACTTTAATGTGTAATTCCGTTGTTTAAATTGTACTATATTCCTTGTTTATAGTGTTTATATTGCTTGTTGCTGTTTATTTATTATGCTTCATATTTTGCTATCCACTTTGCTGCTGTAATGCTGGAAATTTCCCCACTGTGGGACTAATGAAGGAATATCTTATCTTATCTCATCTTAAATATAATGTATTACACTGATTTGTTGGTATCCAAATATTAATAAGATTGTACCCCACTATTGGGCCCAACACCACACACAACCATTCTCCTAGACCCGTTTTGGGACCGTTTGTTCCACCAAAGAAACAAATGGCAACAAAACCTGGATGAACAAACCCGGAGGAGAAAAATCGCCTGCCTCTGCACCACTGGGAGTGATAAGCCGGATCAATTTTGGGTGAAGTGCACCTTTTAAACAAATACCTCATTTCCACTCTCACTCCTGGCTCACTTGACCCAATATTAAATGGAGTATCAGCTTCCCTTAAGCTAAATCTTGAGAGCTATTCCAGCAACTTGGAAGGTCATAAGATTTAAGAATTATGAGTGAATTATGTGTGATTTTTTTTTTTTTTTTTTTGGAGTATTTGAAAGAAAGAAGTACTCCTGGATTCTACGGCGGCTGCGCTGCCTTTAACCAGCTCTCTTTTCAGGGGGTGCAGTCTTAAATATGACAGATACTTGAAAATGCCCTCTGAAGTGCAGAAGTTTTCCACCGGTACAGATAAAGCAGCTCCATGAAAAAAAAAAAAAAAAAAAAAAAAAAAAAATTAAAAAGAAAAAAACGCAGAGGAATCTATAATAATCTTCCAGAGGCAGAGCCCATATCTCCGGCTCTGCACATATTTAAAGGTCATCGGTGGTTTTACAAGTGGAGGTAATGGCGTTCCTACATTTCCATGAATTGGCTGATCTGTCACTGAAGGCTTGTTTATGAGCGGTTTGTTCCTCTCGCCGCTCCTTTCCAAGCACAGTGCTCATTTCAGCGGCCATAAAATACACAATTGCTCCGATTCATCACTGAATTAGTGGGACAGTGACAGGCCCCACCAAGCTTTAGCATGATCGCTGATCCAGGTGCAGCCACAAACTATTATTGTATTAACTGATTAGTAGAGACTGTCACCGCTGTGTAATTGCCGTGATCAGGGCTTGAGCTATATCACATTTAATACATATGTAGCCCCATAATAACCCGGCGACAGGCTCGGTGATGAAGAGCGACTCTGTCAGTCAGGCTGCACTCACAACGCAGGCCGTCATGCTCAATTTGGGCTGCTGCTCATGTGTCTTTTTTTTTTTTTTTTTTTTTTGGTCTGGCTGTTAATATAATTCAACATTGTAAGTCCTATCTGACACCAGCTCACAGTCACGTCTCACAGCCACGTCCAAAACCTGTGAGCAGAGTAACAATAACATAAGACACACAGTACAGAGATACTTCACCCACTTTGAAAACTGTGATATTCTTTCACTCCCCCCCAGCTGTTCTGTAGGACAGTAGTGGCTCTATCTTCCTCTCATTGTTACTGAGTGCTGGATACTGGCTGGATGCTCTAAATGCTAACTGTTAGCCTCCTGCCACTGAGATGCCCCCAGCTGACATTCTGAAAAATAAGCACCAAGGTTTAACATCACTTAACACATGCTAAATAAAGTTTGAGTTGAATGATGTGCTTACAGTGTGTTCAACTTGCGACTGATTTGAGGAATCTCCCTGAAACCCCCGTCTAGTCAGATATTTGTCATTCTCTCCATTATGATGTCTTTTTCGCCTCAACGATCACGCTGGCTCGTCCTATTTGACAAATTTCTGACGTTCTGTCGATGAACCTCGCAGCCCACCAAACTTTGACAAAGGTTGACAAAACTCTCAGAAGAAAAAAAAAAAAAAACACAGAAGAAGCACAGAATTTGATCATTTGATGATGAGTGTACATGGTGTACATCAGCGGGCCAATGATGAGCTGCTTTTTGACTCATTTCAAAGCTGCGTCTACTTGGGCATGACTCACTGAAAAATGACGGGCTTGTTCCAGTTTTTGTAGCAGTCCTCACTTGAATCACTTGCATAGTGCACCGTAAGAGTTCATCTCAGTTATTACCATGTCTTTATTATTGGCCAACATCTCACTAATGGCAAAATATCAGAATCAGATTCAGAAATACTTGACTGATCCCTGAGGGGAAAGTGGGTGCGCCTGCAGCAGAGCACTGCTACGACTGGAGTTTTTGCTCAGCAGTTCCACATTTTTCATGCCGTTATGATATTGTCTCAGGCACCGATGTATGATTTGCATATTGTCATGACAACACTGACAAATTCCAATTTGATCGTTCAAATACACATCACATGCAGGTCACATGGCTTGGGATCAGGTTCGGTGCCCAGCAATATGTATCTCCTGATCATGACTTTATTCCTCAGAGCAGATAGGTTGATGGAGATTTTTTGTTTCCACAGTGTCTTTACCACAAATCTCAACTGGGCTGACATTGAGGAAAAACAGCCATTTAAGCAAAGCGAGGTATGCGGGACAGGTACTGATACTCAGCCGTCTGCCTGTGTATAATATTCTGAGAGGTCGTTCTTCTTTGCCCAGCATTTTTAGTACAGTTCTATCTCTCACCTCCAGCTCTGTGCGGGGGTGATAGCGCTAAGGTGCGCTGTAATTTTCCTGCGTTTTCTCATCTTTATCTTCTCCGCTGGTTTCACTCTGTATGAGCAGAGCGTGTCCTACACACACCCAGGAGTGTAATCTCACATTGTGTGGCGCTTCATTTAAATGAGGCCTCTTTCAGGGTCGTCACCCCACTCTATCCCCCTCTCAAACACACCCCTGCAAAGATCGGCTAAGGCTACAACCTACATTGCCCCTACACGCAGCAGAAGCAGCCAGCGGAGGTAATGCACCATCTGTATTCATATGGTGCCGGCAGTGGGGCTGGAATGGAATTGGATTCAGTCTCTTACACACATCATCCCCTCTCAATCTTCATCCTGTATTTTTTTTTTTTTTTTTTTTTTTTTTATCCCCGTTGAACAGTTTTCACACTATTTGGCATTTGGCATTAGACTGATAAAGTTGATGGCGGGGTTAAAAACAGTTCTGACTTCTCATACATCAGAGCTTTGACCACTGTCAGTGCCGAGGATGACTGAGGCCCGGTGGCCTCAGATGCCCGGACAACAGGAATCACCTTCTCTGTCACGGGAAACTGGGTTGCAAACTATACGGATCTTTGTAAGATGATACTGATAGCCTATTTTGTAGCAAACCTTCTTATCAGTATTTTGTGTCAGTGTTCAAAATATTTTTAATTTTTTTTTTTGTTGTTGTCCATTTTCATGCCAAAAAAATAGCCTTCCAAAGTTCAGTTCATGGTAGAAAAGCCCCTGAAACATCTTCACAGACATTAAAGGGGTAGTTCACCCATTTTGTAATTATTACTAGTATTATTATTGTTGTTGCTGTTATTATTGCACCTGCAAAAGTTATGTTCTGCCTATATAACAATTTGAGTGGATTAAGGCAGTTATTTTTTCAGAATGTTAGCTGGGGGGAAGTCCACCTCAGTGGCAGGAGGCTAACAGTTAGCATTTGGAGCATCCAGCCAGTATCCAGCACTCAGTAACAATGAGAGGAAGATAGAGCCACTACTGTCCTACAGAACAGCTTAGGCAAAGTGAAATAAGCAGCTCTTAAAGACAAGGTGACCAACCAGATATAGTCAGTGGAAGAGAGACCTGCAAAAATTTGCAATTGAAAAAAAAACAAAAAACAAAAAACATAATTTGTTATGATGATAATTCATAAAATGTGCAAGGAAAATTAAGTGTCATGTCAGGTTTTTGGTTTTCAAGAGTGGTTTTGTAGCTGTGGTCAGGCAGGAGCCTCAGATGTGAATGACAAAAAAAGACAATCTTCACCCTGTGCATTAGCAAACTGACAGACTGACTGATCTAACCCTGCTTAAAATGAAATCCATAAATCTCCTCACCGCTTTTTGTTTGTTTCAATGCTCCTTGAACATCCACACAACCTGCAGCGTACTGGAGATTCAGAGCTGAGATTTTGGAGCGAACTACAGAGGGAACAGCAGCACTTGAGCATTAGAATGTGCTGGAGCGGAGTCAGCTGGCTGCAGGCCTCAGCTAGCGGCAGGGAGGCTTGGCTGGACGGCTTCAGCAGACTGAAAGGCAAATCACATCACACCCACCGTCTGAACCGCACACGATAAGGCTTCATTACCATAAGTTTATTTTCTTCTGTTGAAACGGCTGCTAAAACAAAGGGCAGTTGATTATTTTTCCTTGATCAGTGTAGCATTCAAGGCGTCTGATTTGAAAAGGGGGAGAGGACAATGAAATCCCTCCTAGGGAAAGGGGAAGCTGACATGCATACAAGGCAGGGAGGATGGCTGGATTCTCTAGGTGGGATCAGGCTGTCCAGCCTCCACAATGGACCCATGAGACGAGACAGACGCACAAAAGAGACGAATCTGACAGTCCGTCCACTCTGCTGGCCACTGTCTCCAGAGATGACGAGCTGGCTGCCTGGTCGTCTGCGCTCACAAAAGCCTCCTTCAGTATTCTAGTGAATATTTGACAGATTTGACACATTAGACTCAGTTCATAGAGCTGTGGCCACACACAGGGAATAAACTCATTTAAATTTGGGGTGAAACTACAGCATGTTGATGTTTCACCGCGCGGGCTTCCACGCGCCGCTGTCTTGAAACTGTGCTTGAGTGTCTGCTGCTTTTTTTCACGGCAGACTGGGATTTTATTTCTACAAACATTTCTCGGGGGCAGAGCTGATCCCACTGGTTGACTTGGCCACATTATTGCAGGAGAGGTGGTGTGTCATCGCTGATTAGTCTGCAGTTTTGGAAGGAAACACGTTGGGATACACTGGGCCTCGGACAGAAGCTACCACACCGCAAGACCAGTCATGTTTCAAGAGCAGCTTTTCTCCTTGATTAGCCTGTTTAATGTGAGGATTAATGTGGACTCATTAAAGGACCACACCAGTGATTTTTCATATATAGCCTAATATCTATAAAATATATACTTCATGTTTCTACTAATATTTTCCCACTGAAATATCAAAATGAACTTACAGAGACTTCAAACTTTCTTCACACCAGTATTCCATCAGAGTAATAAAGTCGTCCATATTAGTTTCCTAAAAGCAGCAGCACTTGTTGGGTTTTGATGACCTGAAGTTGGGAGGATTGAGATGGTCTCTCTGCCAGAAAAAAAAAGGAAAAGCATTTTTTACAAGGTGAATTAGCTCTTCTGTGGTTTACAAATGGTTTTGTTCACCACAGAAGCAGAACATGGTAATGTAGCTGTTTCAACCAAAAATTCATTTTTGAAAATGGAGGGATTTTGTTATGAAATCTGTAGTACTCCTGTACGATTTTTGTTGCAATGTAAACTGTGGACAAATTGAAATAAATTCAAAATCACTTTAGATGTTCCAGTGGCTTCAGAAATGCAAATTATGGGAAAATGTATAAACATAATCCTTTGAGCAGTGCCTGCATTGCTCAGAGGAAACACATACTGTGTGTGTTTGGAATGCAGGAGGTTTAGCATACTATAAGAGCAACAAAATAAAAAATCATTTGAGACAGGTCAGAGGAAAAAATATTTATTAAGACTGAGATAAGGAACATTTGCACTTTCCTACTCCATTAGTGACACTGTAAGATACAGTGGGGGGGGGGGGGGGGCTGCACATGCACCTGTGACACAGCACTGTAAATGAAACATTAGAGAGTGAAAAGGTGAGGAGGTAGCTCATATTATGCAGTCTAGTGATCTTGCTAATAGCTGAATGTGAAAGGCTTCCTTCCATACATTTTCACATGCTCAGATTTCCTACATTTCCTGTACCAAGGTGGAGCCATCAGTTAATTAGTCTGTTTCTAAATTAATCAGTAAGAAACCTGCTTTTCCGTAAGCATGTTTATTTGCTTGTCTGTGCAGTGTTTATCAGCATTTATGATGTTCTCTTATTATGATTTTTCATTTTCTTTTCTTTTTTTTTTTTTTTTTTTCTAGTCGCTGTCTTTGTGGTTATTTGCAGACTGGGCTGAAGTGTCCAGCAGTCTCCTCCTCTTTCTGTGTGACCACGCATGTCAGGTGAGTAAAAATGGGGAAGCATAAATTCATTTAAGGGGCAAAGTTGGTCATTTTTAAATATTTCCAGTATTTAAATGTTGCTGTGGTCCTGTTAGGACCGGGTTTCAGTGTGTGCTACCTACCCCAACGCAGGGGTTTAATCCAGTTTGGGTGGGACCAGCACGGGCACATAAAGCCACTCGGCGTCATTGATGCTTGCTGGTAGCAGCTTGTAGTATTTCAGTTATGTTGTTTAGTTTGTTTGCTCCTTATTCATTTTCCTGGGACTTTTCTTTACCTCATCGGTCTCATTGCAGTTTTGGTTAATAAAACCACCAGCTGCCTTTTTTCATGGACTTCTGCCTCCTGAGCTGTTCCTCAATTCAACATCTTTTTTCACTCATTCCCAGTGACAGCCCAACACATTAAAACCCCTCTTTTATGTAGAAATAAAACCAGTAATGCACCCAAAAAGTGCAATTTAGCCATTCTGAATCATCTAGCTCAACTAGCGAGCCTAACTGACCCTCCAGCCTGGACAGCACACATACTGGCCTGATGTAGGCTGCAGATCTAAAAGAGTAGATCATCAGAACGTCAGAAAAACCATGTGGTCTACGTTGGTCAGGTGCACAGAATCTATCGCAGGGCCGACTTCAGAACAATCTCCAGACTACATCGGGAGCGAGTAGGGAAGACATCAGGAACGATACATCAGTCTGACAGCGTGCCCTTGAGAAAACTATGCAGGAGTCACATCAATACGATCTAAGCATTCTTCAGTTTGATGTTGGGTGGACGAGGGCCAATGAGAGTGTACTATCAGGGAAATT
Source organism: Myripristis murdjan (assembly GCF_902150065.1). NCBI lineage: Eukaryota > Metazoa > Chordata > Actinopteri > Holocentriformes > Holocentridae > Myripristis > Myripristis murdjan. The sequence continues at coordinate 28,715,088 of NC_043990.1, read as the reverse complement.
TGCAATAGACATACTAGCCTGCAGCTATCTAAATTATTTAGATAGCTAGCAAGCATTTTGTTCTAGAGTCAAGAGTCAAGAGTGCTGTGGTATTGAATAAAAAGTCCTTACGTTTAATTTTTTTTTTTTTTTTTTTTTTTTTTTTTGTATTTCTTGGCCATTCAAATTTGCCAGAATTGTGTTGACAAATTAATCATCTAGTAATAATGGTAATACAGTTATATTTGGTAGACAGACTCTGCTTGCAGGAGCTTTGGGATTTCTCGTAGCATGGGGAATCTGCTGACCCACCAGCATATGGAGTCATAACAACGCAGCATAGCTATAGGCATAGATGCAGTAGCTAGCCAAACATGATTCAGAGTGTTTATAGTGCAGGGGGATGCTGGGGCAGCAGAGGGGGTTGAAACATATAGCATGGCATGAAAACGGCAGCCAAACGGCAAAACTGAGAGCTTAAAAAGAGCGCTCTGAACACTTGTGTGAATGTGATTGGATAACTGTCCAATCAGCTGACTGCCAGAGCCACTGAGGCTGTCAGGTGAAAGTGACAAACCGTGATGCTTGCAGACTTTGTGCTCTGCCTGAACTCAGATGATGCTTCACTTCCTTGGCTCCACCCATTTAGGATCCTCAGTTCTCCCTGCACACCCTGAGAGCCAACTCTCATCACCCTCTCATTGGCCCTCCGCCTCCCTGACATCTAACTGATTAGATCGTATTGATGTGGCCCCAGTGTAGTTTTCTCATTGGCCCAACATCAAACCGATGTGTCAGCTTCTGATGTCTTCCCTGCTTTGTCTGGATGTAGGCTGGAGAACGTTGTAACTTTGGGCCTCTGTGCTAGAACTCAGACGGAATGCCTGCATTGGTTCATGTCGGACCATCCATCGATCTATCCATCCATTTTCTGCCGCTTATTCGGGACTGGGTTGCAGTGATAGTAAGCTGGTCAACCCAGGTGGTCCTTTCCAAGGCCAGGCCGGGTTACAGAATCCCCCCAGCATGTCCGGGTTCTGCCCTGATGTCCCCTCCCCGTTGTCGTGCCGGAACACCTCCACAATGTAGGACCTATACGTGTTTTTTTGCAATGTTCAACCATTTTACGGTGTTAGACGTACAGCATTCTGCCATCTGGGCAGCAGCTTTGTCTCTGAGAAATGTTTGCACAACTAAAACACCAGTCTGCCTTTTCATGAGCGGCAGTACATCACCACATTACAAATGCGCCGTCAACCAGAAGACCGAGCGAACAAAATTCCTATTCAACTCCAGTATGAGGACAAGTGTGGAAGTGCATGTTTAACCTCAGAGTGCTGAATTGATGTCCTGATGACTGATTGGCTGGATGAGGGGGCTCTGATTGGGGCCAACTCACACTAACTACCCAGTAATTTGAGGCTTGATTGGGTTGGGGTGTGAATTAGAGTGAAGGGCAAACCAACCTGTATGACAGCCAACACCGAAGACAACGGCAACAGGAAGCGCACGTATTGAACTTGTGCTGTCTACAGGCAGATGCATGGTGCAGCCACATATGTGTGCTGGCAGCCAGACACTGATTTGATGTGTTGCATTATCTATGCGCTTTGATAAATAGGGATTAGCACTGTGCGTGGAACTGCTTCTGAATGGAGAAACAGTAGCATTGCTAAGAAGGCTAGAAAACAGAGGATTACAAGAGGCTTTTTGCTCCGTAATTTGATTTTAAAAGAGACTTACCTTTGTTCTATGTGCCCAGTTAGGATGTGGTGGGAGGCTGAGATTAGCAGAGAGAATCGAGTTTGTGACAAAGCCGATTAGTCGGAGTTGAAACAGGGCCAACAATGGTTTCCTCTTTTGAGGATCTGCATATTAAAGTAAAATTCACTCAGTCGAGCCAGGAAATGTTTCAATTTACATTATGTCATGTCAATATACTGAATTGTATGGCATTGTGTTTTCCTGATCACTGGCTCTGCACTGTTTACATAAAATACATGACTGACAGCAAGTGGCACTGCGGAGGGTATGCATCTTAAGACAGGCCTCAGTGAGAGATCCAGTGGATTATTTCATACATTTACACATTTCACTAGGTGCTGAGGACATTTTGGTCTGAACGGGAATTCAACTCAGCGTCAGCTATCTGCTGTGTGGTCCTATACTGCCATCTGCTGGACAAATACGCTCCTACAAGTGAGTTGGTACACTGTTTCAGGCCTGCTCCCTTTGATTTCTGCATCTGCAGGTTTTAGAAAATCGTGAAAACAAAGTCTAATTGTGTTTGGTAAAGCAGACACAGATTGTACTACTACTGCCTCGATTTACGACAGAAGTAACTAAACCTCAGATGCAAATTTGAGGTCTGATCTGTAATGATGAAAAGTGGTGTGCCTGGAGTTTGGTGGCAGGTGATGTCACCACAGATTTTTCAAATTTCATATTGTCTACAGACATCACCATACTATTGTGCTCGTAAATTCTTTTGGCCACGATACTTGTTTGGTGACTCGTTTGTGACAGTCCTAGTTTAATCATTCAGTTCCTTTAGTTCTTGTACAGAGAAACTGCAGTGCAGTCTTGCTAGGCTCCATCTTATTCCTAATCAGGTCTAATAAGATAATTGGGTTTATGGTTATGGGTTAGGGTGGGTGAGGGCTGGGAAGCCCTGGCTAACAGGCTACTTCAGGGAATACAAATAACCTGGGCAGTGAAAAGCCAGCGGGAAACTCAATTCCAGTGTGTTCTTCTTCTTCAGTGAAGGGGAAAATACTGAATGCACCTGCTGGGTTTGCATATTCATTGTGGAGACTTCCCAGATTTTGGACCAGGCATGCAGAGAGATTTTCAAAGGGGGAGGTGGGCCTTCCCAGGGGGGCGCTGAACAGCTTGAGGGAAGGTATTGGTTATCAAAAGGAACGATGCTGTACAACAGCCTGAATATCTTTTCATATCTTGTGTCATGTGGTCCTTTAATGTACGTACGCAGTCATGTAAAGCAGCAATATGAGGCTATTTTAGCTTTATTGTTGGATGTCTATGACAGAGAAACCTTTTCATGTTCTGGACCTCCAAGCTGACTTTCAGCAAGCTGCAGAGCCTCATTTGAAGTGAATTTGCCCTGTGGGACCCTTACATCAAGAGATACATTTTTCAAAGTTATTAACACAAGAAATCTGATGTTGATCTATCAAGTATAAAATATAGTAATTTTCAAAAATATTGCGGCAAATTTCCAACTTTTTTTCTGGTACTCATATTATCTTTTGTTGTTGTTGTTTGTTTTATTTATTTTTTCCCCCATTATATTTATTTTCACACTTAGTGGAACTGCATGGAGTGCAATTTATCAGTTCACCAATAGAGGGCCCACTTCTCACAACCACAAACAAGCCCTAAGTGTAACTCAAGACAATTATTCTGATGTCAACCCAACCCCACAGCCTGTCTCTCACAAGAATCAAATTTAATGCCTTTTAAGAGCTTTTTTAGAAAATTCTAATGAAACTGAAGTCTGTCTTTTGGACAAATCATCATCTTCTTATTCAAATAAGCATTTCAGGTAAGCACTATAAATTTGGTTTAAGAGGTAAATATTATGTGGGATTATGGTAGGTTATTAACTAGATGATTCTATGAACTGTTACAAGTACTTTAAGTGTACCTTAGGTAGTACTGCAATAAATCACCCCATTACTTTATTATTATTTTTATCATTAATATCATTATTATTAGTTTGTACATAATTAGGAACATATAAGTATTTTCCACAATTTCTCTCTGTTGGTAAATATGACACATAATTAAAAAGGCAGTATTAGGTTTAGTAGATAAGAAATGTTTACTGCTGCTGAAGAGCTTGACTAATTGTTGTGCTGCCTCAGAGCTCTTAAACTCAATTTTAAAATTATTAATGTCCATAACTTTTAAGGCCTACTCTTTCTAAAATTGAGTTGTAAGACATTTGAAGGACCTGCAGGCCCTGTTTCAGCTGAGGGAATCCCCTGGTTTGCCACTGTTGCAGAGGAAGCTACAGCAGGCCTCCCTGGACTTCAGCCTCCATCAACAGCAGGCTGCAGCATTTGGCATTGACACATTCCAGAAGATGTCGCTTTGGTTCTGCTAATAACTTTATTTAAATAAGACACAAGATCTCTATGTTGAAAAATACAAAATAATCAGCCACATGTGGCCATCCCGATACAGAAAACAAGAAATCATAATGTGGCATCTTGGCTTGGTTTCCCAAAAACACAGCATTTACAAAGATCCCAGACTACAGGTACACCTGGGGGGGCAATGGCCTTTAATCATGTGACCATGCCAGGACATTTTGTGTCGGCGCTGGAGGCTCGCACTTGTGAGATCTTCAAAACTAAATATTAGAAGTGGTCTGTCTGGCATTATGATTGTGATCTCACAATCCAGCCATAACGCACAAAGGGCGGGGAAAAGTATAATACAGGCACAAATTTAACACTAAAAAGGCTACCGGATTTTGGGAGTCACAAGATTGAAGACTGGAAACAATTAAGAGTTGTGACTAATTTTTCCTTGCTCAGTTGTACTGTACTGCTGTACTGAGTTTTAAAATTCAGATGTCAGTTTTCATAATATCCCTCCATGACCTTTCCCAGATCCACCTTCTGCACCAGTGCTGCAGGATTTTCACATTGGAAACTTGAAAAGTAAGAGTGCGCACCTGGAAAGGTGCAGGTTATCTGCTCAAAAAACAAAAACAAAAACATCCTTCTTCCAGATGTAGGTTCAAACCATCTGATGAGATTTTCAATATAATGAAATAATAGTCTGGTATAAATAGTTTGACACTGACAGAGAGAAGTGTGTGGTTTCTGATTGTTTGTTTTTGAGCCTTTTGTGGTGCACATTGTTATTTTTCAAGTTTACAGTTGGTCAGTCCAACAGCACTGAAACAGAAAGTGAATCAGGAAATGCCACGGAGAGACATTATGAAAACTGACATTTAAATTTTAAACTTCCATGCAACAGTGAATGTTGTGATCTCATAAAATCAAATCTTCAGTCCAGACCTCAAAAAAACTCTGCTGAACTGACAAGTGTAACTGTAGCCGTCGCTCCACTGAAAACCAACAGAACAAGGGTGATGATGATGCTGCCAAGCTGCTTCTGGGAAACCAGGCCTTGGTAATGGTGACCGGACATCACCAGTGGATCTATGTACTGTACTAAGCAAGCTCATCGGCTATAACTCGCCAATAAAACGCCATTGTGCACACACCAGGGGCATGATAAGCCGTAATGAGGAAAGCCAAATGCTGTAAGGCTTGTTTCAGTCCATTTTTCTTGACTTTTGATTCGTAAGCGAAACCTTGTGACACTGGCTTCAGCAAATACAGAGGTGAAAGAGGGATTCTGCTCTTTCCACGCATCATCAGTGTGTCTGTACACAGGAAGAAAAAAACAAAAAAACAAAACTTGAGTCTTTGTGTATGGTAGCTCTCAACAACATGGAGTTGGTGACTTTGTTGGTACTGCTGTTGTTCTGGGATACATTTGTGTACAATTGTTCCGCATACCCCGAAAGTCAAATGCTAAGACTCGCTCCCTTTTCAGCTGTACACACTCAGAGTACTAAAAAGTGGACTAAACAACCAATTTTTCTTTTTTTTTTATTGCCATTGTGCATGAACGTTGACACTGCAGGTTACACAAGGAGCATCATGTCGTAAGTTGATGAACACTCTGACCTGCCAGTGATGTGCTCTGGTCACTCTAGTGCTGGTTTTTGTATCGATTGATGGCTTTAGCAACAAACAACATGCTGATCCAGCCCCCATACTCAAAACCAAAGGAATGCAGAAGATGAGGTGGACGTGTCGAAGAGGAGCGGACAACATCCGGGAGGACAACACCTTTTTCCTATTATTGCACACATCTAGTTTACCAATGCCACATGTACGTAGGACACTGGATAAGCTATATCTCTTAATAAGGTGCTGAAATTTAATAAGAAACCACAAAATTGCATTGAGCCTCTCTTATAGCCACATATATACAAAATATGAATGGAGCATCAATGCAGGGATTCCACGAGCACATAAGATACCAAAATAAATGTTTCTGATTATGTTTACCTCTTGACTTGAATGTTTGGAAAAAGAAAACTGTGGATCATTTACACTTGGGCATGGTAATGTTCAATTAACAGTGTTGTGCAGCCTGTACAGGGGGTGGTGGTTTTCACAGACTAATATATGCGATGTTAAGAAGTTTTCTTCCTTTGTGGTGCCTACAACACTTATCAATAAAAACATCCAGTGAGAAAGAGACAGGCCAGTGTAATCCTTTTTTTCTGTGCATCAAAAAGATAAACCTGCCACTGTATTGGCAACTGGAGATCTCATGGTAGCTAGTTTGTTAAAGCAACTGCATCAAAAGGCTGTGGGATATTTTGGGAATGAAGTAATGAGTATTTATGTTTAAAATGCTAAAATCTCATTGAATGCACTCAACGGAATAGCGTTGTGTTTATCTGCATTTTTCTAACAGTCTTAGTTTGGACATTACCTGATTGCAGATTGATGTTTTAGCTGTGCACACTATTCTCAGGAGGCAGAGGTAATCTCACTGGTTGATTTAAACTGCCAAAAGACCCACAGTTCTTCAGAGTGCAAGTTGGCTAACTGGCAAACTCGAATAGTGTTGAAGGAACTAAATGACTTACTTTTTCCATGCATGACCATGGCATCCATGATCAAGGTTAGCACGCTAGCTAACTGTCCTGTTTGGGTAGCTGTAAGCTAGTATGGCTCATTTGTTTTCATCACAATAGTGAGTGCCTCTGTTACCCCATGTCTTCTCACTAGACTTCACTTTAACACGACTCCATCATTTCTGTTTTCACTGACACTTCTGCTGCAGCCAATGGAAACAGAAGGCTAGTATGGCTCACTTGAAGTGATGATGTCAATTTCAGATTTCCACTGGTATTGAGGCTATGTAATGTTCGTTTATTGTGTGACCATTTTAGAGAACCCCCCCCCCCCAAGAAACAAAGTTTGCCAATGGAACATGCAAATTTTTTCTTGTTCACTTGTGTCACAAGTAAAAATTTGCTTGTTCCATTGGCAAAATTGAAAATTGTTTAAAGACAAGTAATTTCTGAGCTGATCATGTCTTATTTTAAGTGTAATGAGATATTTTAACTAGAAATAAGACATTTTTACTTGAAATAAGACAAATAAGATTTTGGTAAGATTTTGACTTTTTGCAGTGCAGATTTCATTAATCTAAGCACGTGGTAATGTCCATCATCTTTTCACCAGTGTATAGTCCCACTGATCGCTGTTCATCTGACTCTGTTTAGCCCAGTTCTAACCCTAACCCAGGTTGTGGCCTCACATATTCTTGGAGGTAATATAATTTCTGCTTCTACCACCATGCCTTATTTGTTATATAAGGTTGCCAGTAAGCTAACATGCGCTCCAAAAAGCTGTCTCTGTGGCTTTTGCCTACTGATGACTAACTCAACCAGTCAGCTTATTTCTGCCTCTGAAAATTACTGACTCACTAGAACTCCAATCTGCACCTGAACCGAACCAAAGGCTTCTCCGTTTGGTTTGTCTTCCTGTGACCGCAGAAGTCCGCCGTCACAGCAAAGAAGACCCAACCACACACTGTCATGAGGCTCCAACTAGTAAGACATCCATGTCATCCAAGTCCCTCTGAAGCATGCTTCTATCAGTACACACACAGCCAGAAATGCTATCGGTCACAGTGTGTCTGGTCCATACAGTACCTCACCACCAGTCAAAAAGGCAACCAGGCAGCACAGTCTAGTTGAACCCTATACCCTCTGCATCTAGCGAGCACAAGTCGAATCTCAGACTAAACTCTGTAACAACAAGGAATGTTTCTGGAGATGAGAAAACAACGGGAGTAAATGAGTGACTGCTAAGTGGAACTGTTCTGCTTAATCAAGCTGCAGATATTTGTATGGACATACATTCCAAATTACCTGAGTATAGACTCCGAGTGAAATACCTGAAGCGAGGCCAGATGCAGACACTGTGCAACGAATTGTGGCCATTTTGTCTTTTCCTTTGCCCAAATTATTTTTGATTGCATTTTTTTCTTCAGAGAGGGTTCGACAATGTGACCTGGATAGTGTAAACATAATCCTGAATAGTACAGCTGTTTTTCCTGTTGGGTACATAACACAGCAATACACAGTTTTGGATTTTTTTTTTAACAAGCATTTTTCTTTCTTTTCATAGAGATATATGTGTATATATGTATAGAGAGCTTATTCATACTGTGAATGTTGAAACAGAACACAACACATAATTTAATCATAAACATATTACCAGTTTAAAATGCATGCCCCCCATACACAGTATTCCATTCCTTCCCTCAGATGCCGGCATATTCTAACCTCTGAAACATCAGGTCTATCCCTGCCAAGAACAGTGCTTAGACAATATGCAGGACAGAACATTAAGGTGGCTTGTCTTTGTGGTGTTGGTGGTGGTGATTGTTGTTCAGGACATTGTTGCTACGTCATGCAGAGAGAGAGAAAGGCGGGAGGGGGTTCAGCACAGAGAGAGGGAAGCTCCTTCAGCAGAGGAGAGGGAGGCGTCAGTAGGTCAGTCGGTCATGGTGGTTGGTGGTTGCTAGCATGAATCCCGAGGCAGAGACCAGCTCTGCTCACATCTAGCTGATGGCCGGGCTGTCTGTCTGGGAGGCTGCAGTCTCTGAGGTGTGGGAAGGTGAGCTGGGCTCCTCTGGAGGGTCGTCTGTGCTGGTGCTGGTGGAGACCTGAGTGGGGGCGCTGTACAGTGATGTGGCCCCCTGAGGCCCCGAGCTGGGGCCCGCCTCCGGGTCGTCCTCCTCGGGCTCCGAAGCCGGGGTGAGATGCAGGGTACCGGGGAGTTTAACGGGGCAGAACGCCGAGCCTGTCGGGATGAAGTTGACCTTGTTTTTGTCGGGGCAAGAGAAGAGAGGGACCGATGCTGACGTGGACTGCCTGGAGCTGCACAGCGGGAGAGGGAGTACACGCAATGTTGACGTGAATAAACGCTCGTCACACCTCTCACAGGCGGCTGAGTGGCATTTGGATTTGACACAAGTATCTAACAGTTCATACCTCATCTCCTCAAAGGCTTTAATCTTCTCACAGCCCTCTGGGGGCTCCCGCTTGAACATGTAGCTGTTGTTGGGTTTGGGTGAAGAAGCGAACTTGGGCAGTGGTGAGCTGCTTCCGCTGTCTGTGAATGCAGAAATACAGGGTTTATCATTGATGCCCCTGTTCTATATGTAGCTAAACTACCTCATGCTACTTGGATCTCAGCCAAATCAAATTATCTGACTAACTGTCATTCAGGCAACTTGGTTCCTAAAACACAGTTGGATTTATTTGTCAAACTTGCATGTACTTGTCTTGGATAAGTATGTATTATGTTTTGAAATAAAGGGAATATGAGCAGAGGGTTGAAACCATCATCAACACACAGCACAACTGTCTGGCACAGTGCCATGACTACAGCAAAACTGAATATTAGTAGAGTATGGGGTTGTGTAGTTTCTAGGGTGTTAGATGACGCCAAATTAAATTGGTGGAATTGGTGAAATTTCCTTAGTTGCTCCATGCTCCTCTAGGCTGCTTATCCACAATATTGTATTCATATATATATTTACCTCTATAGGACAGCAAAATAGCTCCCAAAATAACACTTTCACTAGACAAACCAATCATGATGGCTACATGTCAGGCAATGTGGACTTCTTCTGCAGACACTACCTGCTAGATCTACTTTGCAGTTCAAATAGGAAAATAAAAAAAAAGATCAGTTTACTTTCCTTAAAAATGGGTACCAGGGATTGTTGTTTTTTGGAACCTGTTCTGCTGTACTAAGGAAATGAATGTAGACTGAATAAGCAGACCAGGAGAGTGCGGAGCAACTAATGAGGATATTTCACCAACATGCGGACTCATATCCTGCCCATGTAACTAGACAACCCAACACTCTATCAAAGGTCAATACTGCTTTCAAAAAGACAGCTGTTTGTTTCACTGCAACTGAGCAACACGGCCAAAACCTCTAAAATGAGTTCACACCATCAAAATATCAATGCATGGCAAAGGATAAACTCTCGTTAAGACTCTGCACATTGCTAGCCCATTATTTGGTTTTTCCTCTGTAATTTAATGCAGCTGTGGTGCTTTTGGCTTTCATCTAGGTTAGTCCCATATTCGTCACTGTCAGGGTAAACATTATGTTTCAAGGTGAGTTTCTAGTGCTATTCTTTTAATCATTTACCATAATATAATCATCACTTCAAAATGTGTGGATACTTACTTGCATTTTAGAAAACAGTAAGAGTTAAATGAGATTGTTTATTTTAATTTCAAATTCTTCTCCCTGTATACATTTAACTCAGTGAAAATTATTTTAATGAATGTGTATCTTTCAAACAGCAAAGGATCTTGGTGTGCTGGATCTTAGTGTTCATACCAACACCTTTATCTATTAGCTCATATTTAAAGAAAGGAGTAGCCATACCTGGAAGTGAATTCAGGAATGGGGTGAGCTCAAAAAGTCATGGACATGCATCCAGCTACCTCTGACTAAATTTTAAGCTTGCTCCAAGGAAGTTCATGTCAAAATGTCAACAAATTGATATAACAAACTCATTATCCATGTATGAGAAACGAAGGCTACAAGAAAAGACATGTCGACATACTAGGACATACTGACATACCAGAAAAGAGTCGATGAGCTAATGCAGCACCTTCTGCCTATTATTTGTGTTTACCTTGACACTCAGTAGATTGTAGTATTTGATTTTGATTTTTTTCCCCTTTGTTCTTTTTGGAAGATTTCTCTGGTTGGCCATGTTATGCAAAAATTTAAGTGAAAACCTCCTACTTTTTTGTTTTTAAGTGAGCTAAGAATAAAATGTGAAGGATGAGTGCAGATGAGGCCTGACTTCCTGATAAATCATGTGCTTGTTTAATGTTCTTTGTTATTAGTTGAGTTTAACTGGTCCTTACTTCAATCAACCCTCAATTTTGCATTGTCACCATTAAACAAAAGAAAACAAAAAAAAAAAACAAAATGGACAACGCTGACTGGACAAAAAGTTATTTCTCATATAAGCTCAAAATAGCCTACTATTGTCATCCACTCTTCATGTCTGTGCTTCAACAAGCTGTGGCGGTTTACCTTTATCTCTGTCATACAGTAGGTCATCTGTGGAGTATGGACTGCCGTCGTGGGATCCCGGTGGGCAGGCAGGCGAGGGGCAGGGTGACAGGCTGGAGCAGCTGCTGGACCTGCCGGGTGCCGAGGGCGTTTGGGTGTCGACACTTCGGGTACTGCTGCTGCGCTGCTGGGGAGGGAAAGGAGCCCGCCGCCCATCAGGAACCTCCAGAGCCTGCAGTGTGCAGATGGACAGTAGGGAAGGAAGTGGAAAAACAAAATAAAGCAAAACAAAAACAACAGATAATCAAAGCTCAAAGTTAACCCTTTGAAACCTGAGCAAATTCCCTTGATTTCTTTTGAATACTGGAAAAATAATACCGGAACATTAGAAAAAACTTTATGTGCTAGAAAATTAGCAAAAAAATTTCCAGACACTTAGCTCAAGAAATAAAGATTAAATAAATAAATGAATACATGCATGTATGTATGTATGTATGTATGTATGTATTTATTTATTTATTTATTTACACACACATACACTCAAAACTGGCAAAAATGTTTTGGAAAAAAAAAATCTACAATTTCTTGTGATTGGTGCTTGTGAAAGCCATCTGAATGCAGCCTGAGGCTGTAAACACTTAGAGATCAGAACATCAGCATAAATACCAGTTATAAGCAGCTTCAATCCCAAACTACTGATATTGGTATTCAATAACTCATATCAGGGAACACTTGCCAACACACATTTAAAAAACAGCAGAAAACATATGACTGGTGTATGTGGGATATAAGGGCTAAGAATGTAAAAAGTCAGCCTGTGAATGAATGAAAGTGAGGATAAATCCAAACGGCAGACCCACCTTGAGCTCCTCCTTCTCACCGTTGTCTTTGATGAAGACCTTCTCCAGCTCATGGTTGATGCCTTCCATACTGCTGGGCACCCTAGAGATGGAGGGCTTTGGCACTGTGATGTTGGACAGCGGCATCTGGGCCGACTTCGACATGGAAAACTGCTGCAATTCGGAAGCAGTGGGTATTTCCAGTTAGGAAATCTGTTGCCCCCTTCCCACCTGCCATTAACATGATTTTTGTACCTGGACTGTGTCCAGAGTTCGTGCAGCTGGGTTATATTCACTACATGCAATAACATCTGTCTTTAGTGCACACAGTGAAGCCTGTGGTACTTTTAGCTTATATTACCTGTCCTGTTCTAAAGTACAAATGCTTCTTGACCTTTAAACAAAAATGCAACACAAAAAGTATGTCTGTGATAGAATAATGAAGCTCTGTATTTGTCATGGATGTCACACTGAGATTGCGATACCGTACGTTCAGGTCAGCATCAGGGGAGCAACTGAATCATGGCTACAATGGCCCTGGACATTGTTGCACTTACATTTGGCCATAATATCCAAATAACATATTTGGAACAATGTCACAAAAACAATCTATCTTTTTAAGTTCCCACATTACTTAAGTTGTTCTGGTATATTATTTGAGAAATACCACCAGACCTTGTGATTTATGTGAGTGACAACATCAACATTAACAGGACAGAATGAAGTTAATAAATAAGTAACATGACATATTATAATGTTTATCCTCTGACAGTGGTAACTACAGATGGTGTTAAAATATGATTATCTTTTTCCTTGGATCTAAAATTGTCATAATTTACATAATGGCCTTCTTCCTGGCATGAAGCCTTTGTGCCCTTGAAAATTTTCAGACAATCAAGGCCATATGGCTTTGCCCCTAAAATGGCTAAATTCCTCCTACTCAAGTCAGCACAGCATTAACTAAAAACTGCTCTTAAAGCTAATCACTAGCTGCCATTTGTGGAGCAATTAAGAGCGCTACTAACCTGCAAAACCTGCTGTGTTATATGGACAGTCAAGCCATTTTGACAAAGGGTTATATACAGTGGGTTAGTATTAAGGCCAAAAAGATATAAAAAAAAACAGATATAATGATTTGATTGGCATTCAGAGAGATTCCTCAAATCAGTCAGAACATACTGTAATCAAATATGATTTATGAGTAGGGCTGGGCGATATACCGAAAATTTACTGATACCGAAATTTATGACGATAACCGACGTCACTTTGCTCATGTCGGTATGTTCGGTATTTTAAAAAAACAAAATAAAAGTCGTTTTTGTCTTTTTTGGCTGTGTGTAGGTAGGCCTGTTCATGTCCCTTTAAGACGCTGTACTACATGTACAGCGTGTGGAGTCACCTGACTCCATCCCCTCCAGTCTGCAACAAGAAGGGAAAGAGACGCTGAGGAAACGGAGGACGGCTCAAATGTAGAAGCGGCTGCGACTGCAACTGAGGTAGTCGAAGTAGAATCAGTCGAGGAGGACCTGCTTGTCATATTTTATACTTTTAAACTTGGTTTGATTGTCAGTTGTTCAATAAATTTAACTAAAAGTATTTAATATGTATTTTCTTGAGTTATTCTCAGACAGCACAGAGTTAGAGTCGCACTTTTCAGGCATGCAAAAAAGTGCATGCTCAAATATATCGTGACATTGATTTGAGGCCATATCGCCCAGCCCTATTTATGAGTTAAAGTGAAAATTTTGATTTTATTTTACACTCTGGCTGTTTTGTAGGACAGTAGCGGTGCCAACTTGCTCTCATTGTTACTGAGTGCTGGATACTGGCTGCATGCTCCAAATGCTAACTGTTAGCCTCCTGCTACTGAGGTGGACTTCCCCCCAGCTAACATTATTAATCCACTTTCTGTATCACTCCATGCCAGAGGAGCAGTAGCCACCACAGAGACACAAGTAGATTGCTTAAGTTTGCTGCCATTTGGTTTCTTCAGTTATGAAGCTACTTTGGGCTAGCTACATTGTAGCTAGTTTACTGGCTAGCTTACCGTATTTCACCAATTAATCGCCCGGCCGCAAATAGCCGCCTGGTTCTTATAAACGCCTGGGGTCTGCACCCATTTTGCGTATTAAACGCCCACCCGAATAACCGCCAGGGCGATTATTTGCATTATAACGAGGTAAACCCAAAATAAAGCTATTCACCTTATTTTTGCAGAAGTAAACAGTTAGCTGCACAATAACTGTGCAGCACTTCCGTTTTCTGTCAAAATAAGAGCGCTAGCTAACGTTAGAAAAAAAGGGTCTACCGTAATCTTAAATCGACCGACTGTAAATATGTTGGACAGTACCTGTCATCACATTTTATGGCCTGGTGCAGGTCTGTGCAAAAATAAATAAAGGCCTGCAGCGAATAGCCGCCTGGTTCTTTTAAACGCCTGGGGTCCAAGTTGATTTGGCGTATTAAACGCCCGGGCTATTAATTGGGGAAATACGGTAGTTGTTTCCTCACTCCTCTCTACACACACATTTCACACTTTTCAGTGTTTTTTGAAAACCAGAAAAAACTGCCACTACCACTGTAACTGTGGACAAGCAGTCAGATTTTAAAATACTTTTTTAAATGTAATTTCAGGCTGTAAAAAGCTTCACATCATCCAGCTCAAACTATTTAGCAATTTGAGTGGATTAAAGCAGCTAGTTCTGGAGGGTGACACTTGGAAAGTGATGTTAAACCTTCTTTGAATGAATGAAGATGGTTATTTCTCAGAGGGTTAGCTGGGGGGAAGTCCACCTCAATGCCAGGACGCTAACAGTTAGCATTTGGTGCATCCAGCCAGTATCCAGCACTCAGTAACAATGAGAGGAAGATAGCACCACTACTGTCCTACATAGCAGCCATTTTCAAAAGTGGGTGAACTATCCCTTTAAGTTGTTAAGTCAGCTCTAGACGACCCACCTGAGCGTGGCTAGCCGCAGTCAAGGTGCTGTTGGTGGTACTGTTCAGGACACTGTAGTTGATGACGTTGCACTGGAGGGGGGAAAGGCGGTCTTTGTCTTTACTGTGGCGTCCTCCTTGTTTGCTGCGCTGGAGCTGCTGCCGGAGCTTGGCGATCTGCTGGAAAACAACAGGATAGAGAGAGTAGCCATGAGCAATGAAAACATCAGAAGTGAGATATAAAACATCAGGGAGGCTCGTGGGCCAGTACATTGCTATAATTAAATTACAATAAATCATTATCAAATGTTTGGTGGACATTTTACATTTATTTTGTCAATATAGATGAAAGTAAGGGGAGAGATATGGGAGGGAGAACCTAGGCAGAAGTGGATACCATGACAATGATTGATGATTTGAAAAAAAAAAAAAAAAAAAAAAAAAAAAAATTATATGAAGAAAATGAAAAATAAAAAACATATAATTTTAAAAACATTATTTCACTTCCCCTGTAGCTCATCATCACATAGTGCTGGTGCTGGATACTGGCTGGATGCTCCACATGCTAACTGTTAGCCTCCTATCACTGAGGTGGACTTCACCCCAGCTAACATTCTGAAAAACATCCAGCCAGTATCCAGCACTCAGTGAAAATGAGAGAAAAACAGTACCATTACTGTCCTGTATAACAGCTAGGAGGGATATAATATACATTTTTTTGAAACTGTTCCTTTTATCATGTATATGTAATTATTATGTGGTTCATATACCATGTAAGTCATTTAATGCGTGGAAAAAACAGTGCTGCAAAACAAATAGATTTACTTACTATGCGCCCCATATTAACAAGTGTTACCTTGTGTTATTGCAAAATACAGGCACAAGATGTCACTGTTTCCAAGGGTGCTAGCAGAGAGAGGCATTAGAAAGCCTGGCATGCACTGTGGAGTTCCTGTTATCCATGTATAAGGCAATACCAGAGCACAGACTACAAAGTCAGTGATTTAATAGGTAGTCAGCATAAAAAGTCCATTTGAATTTGCAAATTCACTTGATACTAATCTAAGATACAGCTAATAGTGTTTATTTAGTGTTAATGTAAGTCCCTGTGAAAGCCACTAAAGGGAGGCGCAGTGGAGAGACATGAGTCAGATTACACAATATAGAGTGATTAACTGACTGGTTAATGCTGTTTCAGTTATGTTTGTTAGGTTCTGTAGTTACAGCAGCCAAACAACATTATCTTTGAGAAAAAGAGAGAGAGAGACAGAGAGAGAGAGAGACAGAGAGAGAGAGAGAGAGAGAGATAGATAGATAGATAGACAGACAGACAGGGAGAGAGAGAGAGAAAGAGAGAGAGAGAGGGAAAGAGAGAGGGAGAGAGAGAGAGAGAGAGAGAGAGAGTGAGAGAGAGAGAGAGAGAGAGAGAGAGAGAGAGAGAGAGAGAGAGAGAGAGAGAGAGAGACTACCCCAGAACATGTCCATACTTGTTTTTTCACTGCATTATATGGGCTGAGGATGATTCTTAAGCTGTCCCTCTTCTCCCAAGGCCATTACTATAGCAACACAACAGGCCAAAGCAACACATACTCCAACATGGAGCACTTATCAAAGAGGGCTCTGTCTGAAACTGCTGATATGTGATCCCTTTTTCTTTGGCCATGGAACCGGTTACACACTGTAAACCTGAAAGCTTTTGTTTCCTTCTCGACCTTCCCTGAGCTTAACACAAGCCATTCACTTCTGAGGTTTTCTGCAGGAAACAGTGCACACTGCCAGGGTGTGACTTTAGACTATAGGGTGCAGACAATGCCAGATGCAGGTCAGATCAATGTGTTGCTTTTGTACAGCAGTGCCATACTTCAGTGACTTCAGTGACATCCACTTAGGTATCTAAAGACTTGTAAATCATTAAGTCACAGTGTGAATGAATCTACAAAGATGCACCATGCAACAGGTACAAAATGATATCAAAGTGTATTGACATTTTCACAAGTAATAAAACAGTGGCACTAACTTGTTTTAACATGATTAGTCTCCAGCTGTGGTATTGACTTTATCGATGAATCCTAAATGTGAAAAACCATAGTGCACCTGCTCTGACATGCAAATACCAGCCTATAACACATGAGACAGACCAAGTCAATCAATCAGACACAGAGGCAGGATCAGACAGATGAGGCTCGTTATCTTTAGTTTTATATAACCCCTCCAGACCAGCTGCACTCCTGGGGTCTCCCCCTTCTCCTCTTCCTCCTAGTCTCCAGTCTATTGACATCTATGGCATCTGTGTCAGCTCTCTCCTCTTCTGCAGCCCTGCCTCTGTAACTCAGTAACGTGCCTGTGCACACATTACAGAGGACTGAGCTGCCATCCAGCTAGCCGTTATTGTTCCCTCTGCTGCAGAAGGCGGAGAGAAGCCAGCTGGGGCCTGGACGCCCATAAATTGCAGTGGGTTATGGCCATTGCAAAGAGGGGAAGTAGGCAGTTAAGACAGAGATAGCGTTATCTACCACCTCCCTGCCGTTGCTGAATATCAGCAGGGTGGAGCTGAGAGGGGCTGATAGCGCCATACTGGCTGCAGGCTTCAGTGACGGACATACGCCAACATAAAGCCAGAAACATAAAGCCACACATGCTGCGCCTGAGGTCAAACAGGAGGTTGTGTAGCCAAAAGATGATGGCAATGCTACAGCAACTGTGTTTGATTAGCGCCTATGTCATCACTTAAATGTGGGGCCAATGGGCATTAAAGGGATAACCATAATGCATAATTTTTGCATCAAGCACTCACTGTGTCCTGCCTTCCATCTCTGACCGAGAAAATGTTACTTGCAACCCTTCATAGGAAACATATATTCCAAAAACACTGGCCATCACTGATGCAGTGGAAAAAAATGGGGCTGTAATTTTAGGATTTTACGGCAGCAAAACGCTATCAAAAGTTCAGTTGAAAAATGTCACTCATAATGCTCTATAATCCAAGTCTCCGGTACCCGGTCGTACACTTAGTACTTCCCAGACACATGTATATTTGCTCAAATCTTGTTCCAAAGACCACTTCTGCAAAATCCTCTTGTGCAGTCATGAAACGTGTGCACAAGCGCATCCGCCCAAATTGCTCATCCAGTGAAACACACACATTTGTGCATGCACAACTGTATTATACAGTTTGAAGGTTGTGTTCTTTTACATGGAACTTTTGATAGCATTTTGTAGTTGTAAAATCATAAAATCATGAATGGTTTTTCCATTAGGTCAGAGATAGCTAGTGTTTTTGGAAAATAGTTTACTGTGACGACACAAATAAAACTGTCTTCATCAGGGATTGAAGGCAGCACATGGTGAGCACTTCATACAAAAATGATCATGGGTGAAGTATCTCTTTTAAGAACCATGCCAGGCCTATTTTGACTTCATTTCAACGGTTCTGATCACATGTCCACTGCAAATAACAGTTGCATAAGTGTGTACGGAGTACGCTTTGGTAGTTTGGTAGGCAAGGCCAACTTGACAAGGGGAAGAGGGAAGTTGCACACTCACAACTTTGATGTAAATGTGTATCGTTTCAGCACATGCAAAATGACGGATTTGCCTATAAGATTATATACAATTGAGCTTTAGAGCTGCTACAAGTTCTTATTTCCTCACTTCTGCGATAATGTTCGTTGCCTACTATCACTTCACACAGAAAGTGCACCAGAGCCAACGATCTACCTGGAGCATGTGATTTTGATGAAAACGTTAGTGTGAAAATGTGTTTCTATTTTTTTTGAGTCCTGTACCTCTTTGAGCTGATCGGCGCTGCCCCAGGACGCCGAACGCTGGTGGGTGTTCCTCTTCTCACCTGTTTCGTCAACCCAACATCCAGGAGTCTGAAAAGAACATCACAGTTAAACATTACCAGCAGCATATCTGGTATTTCCAGCTGGTTTGACAGGGCTTCTCTTTCAAGGCTTCTGCTTCTCTATGACTTTTCAGAACTAAGACAGAGAACTTCCATGACCTCAAGCTGCCTGTTTTGTTAATGTTGATTTGATCAGTCTAGTTTCCCCGAGAGTTAGATTGAAAAATCATCCAATGCAATGAGTGTGGAAATCAAGTTGGACTGAAGCTGTCATATGCTGTTAAGTGCTCAACTGGTAAAACTAGTGCAAAATATGTGAAAATGTTATGGGCTCAATAAGTCACTGCGACACTGAATGTGTATAGGTAAGTTCCAGATTTGACATACCTCAGCTGTCCAACCTGAGGTGATGCTGTTCCCCACAGCAGCTAGTTACCATTACACTGTATAAGTGGCGCTACATTTGGTCATGGTGAAATATTTCTGTTCTCATTACCTTCACTGATTTAATTACTGCACAATTTTTAAGGTAAGACTGATTAATTACTTTTGTTTTATTAATTTTTGTCACCCATTTCATTTATAATCAGAGTGAACATTTTATTTAATCTTTAATATTCTTTTTTATTTTATTAGTTGTGATACACCTTGTAATGTCAGTTTAGATATAAGCTACAAACTAATCACTGATACATTTCTGAGAAATCACTTGATGGATCAGGTCCATGTGATATACTATATGGCTGAATATCCTCAATGAGCAAGTCTTAAAAACACAACAATGCATACGCACAGTTTTCTATTTTAATCTGATGAAACATTTATATGTTGAAAAGAATGCTTATGCATGTTTCTGGCTTTGTGCATACACTTTCAGAATCTACACAGAGTTTTATGGATCTGGCTCCTGGATGCGTTTGCACACTGGGAGCATTCAGGGCTGGGGCTTTTTCCCTGAACGCCCAAGCCTGGTGACGGCCATGCCACAGGGCTACGCAGCAACAACGTAATGTTAGGAAATCACCTTTGTCTCACTGTCACAGCAGCACCACTCATAAACATACAGTGTACGTGCTGGAGTTTCCGTCTCTGCTCCGATAGCAACTGCAGCATGTGCGTGCTGTAAACTGTCCTGGTGCTGCACTGCCCTTGCATTAGAGTTCCACCTTTTATGGTCCGTCAGCATAACCTTAACAATAAGATTATAAAACCAATTTTTGCAGCTTTTGAACCGAAATACTCATACTTGACACTGCAGTGTGGTGGGTCCTCAGCAACACACCTGCCCTAACCCTAACCCTATCCCCTGATATTCCCTGACAATTTAGCAAAGTACCTGACTGTCCTCCATCTGGAATATACCTCTCAAAATTCCATGGTATTCCAGAAATTCTATTCCATGACCACCGGCAATATGACAGATGCAGTCATCACCTCCTGATGAAAAAATTCAGAGGGAGCATGGGGACACACACGCCCACACATAGTGAAAACTGAGCTGAGCTGGGCTCTGTGATTCAGAGAAAGCTACAGTACATGAGTGCTCTCTCTCTCTATCTACCACACACATACAGTCAACAACACAATGTCTCCCTCTGCTCTCCGACACCCAGAGGAAACTGAATTGCTGCCTTGCTCATCTTAATGGCTCTGACTCAAAGGGCCATTTGTTTATTTTCAGCAACAGGTCCAATACTTGAGGGATGAAGCAACCCAGAGCTGGCAGGACAGACCAACAGAGAAGCTCTTCATATCGTTACTGACTGACTGCGCTGTATTTTTCACCAGCTCAAGTCCCTTGTTAGCGGCAAAATCCAGACAGTGTAAACACATCCTTACATCTGGGCTAACAGTGGTACCTAGGTATTAAGGCTGTTAAATGGTTGTCAGATAAAAACTAACATTTGAAGCTTTTTTTATGCTCAAAACATTGGAAGACATCTGTTTCACAAGTTGTCATCTCCATGGTAACCAGCTGGATGCTTCTCCATTTAGGAAAGACAGATTACATTACAGCCAACAAATCTTTTAACTAATACTATATTTATTCCCTTGGGCTTTGAGTTTAACTTTTTCTTGGCCCCCTCTATAGAGATTTCACTTTATTAAACACATTAGACACACACTCTGGAAGCGTGTAACCTGTTGGAATAATAGCATATCTGCAGGTTGAACCTGAACAAATTCAGATAGACAATTATGAACTCTGAAATGAACCCGTCCCTTAGCCAATGTGCTCATACTATCCCAAGGCAGTGAGTAGGATGTAAGAGGAAAAGCCACAGCTGCTGCCCAGAAAAAGGAGCTTTTCCCCAGCAGGAGAAGCTAGTTTTGATTTGAATGTTTGTTGTAACCCATCAAAACGTGTTGCCTTACCCAGCCAGTAACAATGGACACTGCTTTCAATTGGGGGCTAGCTTTAAATTGATGCTTTATTGCTATCCAAATTATAATTAGGCTATATCTTAAAAGAGTATCGTACTATTTACAAATACAGTGACGTCAGTAGTGCAAATGTTAAGCAACAGCTTAGTGGTGGTTTAAGTGTATTTCATACATAGCTACTCAAAATGATTATTGTAAGCAGGCTACTTTGTTACAATAAGCAAATTATTTTAACAGCATTTGTATGGGAATGATTCTGTCTCTTTTTGATTCCGATAAGCAGTTGATCACTGTAACTGATCATTGCAGTCTGTTTCCGCTGTATTAGGCTCAACATGTGAAATCACTGGTATGGTAATATTAATTAACTGAACCTTGTGTAGGCCTACATTACAGTATCTGATGTTTTTATTATTATTATTATTATTATTATTATTGTTATTATTAGCCCCGCGACCCTAGTGAGGATAAGCGGTTTAGAAGATGAATGAATGAATGAATATTATTATTAGCATGACCTGGTTGCTAAGTGGATGGTAAAAACATGCCATATGGGATGTTCTCTAAATACAAAAAACCAACACGGAAGACCATTCATGTTAACTTCCCAGCTGTAATTAGACACAGGTGGGATTTTTTTCAGGTTCTGGTATCTCCCACACAGCATCATGAATTGCAAAACTGTCAATATAAGCAGTAAATAAGGCCCAGAATCCATTGATGTAGGCTGTCTAAAATATGAAAAATTCAAATTCCAAAATCTAAAAGACTAACGCCTTGGCTACACTGAACATGTAACATATGCGGACTGTTTGCAGAGCAGATGTGTCGTGGAATAGCTGCAGTGCACATACAGCTTAGGGTTGTGTGTGAGGCACAGGCTACACGGTGAGAGACGGAAAGACGGTGAGCGCTCCTTTTGGGATTGTGTCTTCAGTTTTTGGACCCACCACATCGCTTTGAGACTTTTTCACTGGGTTTGTGTGATATGGGTCAGTTAACATCTGCAGACTACAGTAGGCTGTAGTGTAAGGGATAAAGTTACTAAGCAACCGCCCGCTGGTTCTGGCAAAACAAATGCTGACAGGTGATCAAAGCTGGAGCCATTTCCTGTGTACTGGTAATTTAAAATATAGATACTTTATGACCCATTTCTGTGTAAAAGGGCCGTGCACACCTTGCGTAAAAAGATCTAACGAGAAGACTGATCTATTTTTATGCTTGTAAAGTGGATCTCTGCAGCGCATACACACCACTTATGCACTGCTCTCACGCCTGATGCAGCCAGTTTCATTGATTATAGTGGAAGCGTAGTGTTACAGCATCCGCTCCGCAAATGGTCCACATACGTTACATGTTCAATGTAGCTAAGGCATAACACAATCAGCCATACTTAAAAAAGCAAGCAGTACATGCTGCGATTGCTTAGAGTTGATTTTAAGTTCAAAAACACAACTGATTGGGTGTCAAACTTGTAAAGAAAACACTCAAGCTGAAGTCATGAAATTTCTCGCTGTGTGATCAGGTAAACTTCCGTCATATCTGAGGTGGAAGACGCTGACTGGCTGATACCTGACTTGTTCTTAAAGGCTAATATCAGCCTGGTGCAACCCTTTGTACGTTGTGATGCTGCATGATGCCTGACATGGATGCCTGGCTTCTTCATGTTGAACAGCAGCA
Organism: Myripristis murdjan; assembly: GCF_902150065.1. NCBI lineage: Eukaryota > Metazoa > Chordata > Actinopteri > Holocentriformes > Holocentridae > Myripristis > Myripristis murdjan. The sequence continues at coordinate 28,692,232 of NC_043990.1, read as the reverse complement.
AGGCTCTCAAATAGCCAACAGTGCTTGGTGCAACAATGGAAGCAGAGTGAGGCCTCCACAGCACCATCGAGGTGATAAATAAGTAATTATGTGAACAGGGAAGATGTAAGCTGCTGCCCTGCATTATCACTTTGATAAACCCTTAGGTGTGTGAGATACCCCTTGAAGAGATGACTTGAAATGGGAGATTGTTATAACCTTCCCACTCCATAGAGGATAACAATAACTTATAACTCTTATCTCCACAAAGAAATATATCCAAAATCCGGCATAAATAGTTAATAATATGTGGTAAATTCAAGTGTCCCCTCACACTAGCTGTATACACAGATATATTTACAGGCAGAAAATTATTATTTGTTTTTTTTTAATGATTTGTTTGGGCATTTCTAGTTTAAAAATATTTAATCAATACAATAATTTAATGAATAAATTCATTAATGTCTTTTATTTAATAATTTGACCAGAATCTTGACCTTTGATCTGAATATTTACATCATCAACATGTATAACACTAAAATCTGACCATAATATATAACTGTGATACAATTAGGCATAAACCCTAGGGGATGGCATGTAGCGCCAAATCATCACAGGGGGAGAGAACATAACTTTAAAATCCATATTTAGAACATCTTAAAAGTATAATATGTAATTTTTTGCCTGTTCAGAGATGCAAAGCATCATTACACAGCACCAAGGTTTGTTGATCAATATCAATCCACTGTTACTGTGATGGCTGCTGAGATTTTGAGCTCTCAAAATGGCAAATGCAGTCCATCCCCTTTGTTCTGTTTCAGGGAACAAAAAAGGAGAAGTGAGGCAGGACAAACATTTGAATCTAACAGAGAGGAAAATGGCTGCCTATGTTCTGATAAAGTCCGGCTCTGTGGACCCACTTGTTTCCATAGTGCAAAGACAGATCGAAATGAGTGAAAATATGCATTGTAAGGACCGATAGCAAGTCACTGATGTTTGCTTGCCAGCAGCTGTCGAAAGTGGCTGGCTGCCCCGTTCATCTCTGGTGAGACGCCACATTTCAAAGGTTGTCCTTCTGTAAACAGGTCACGCTGTGCCAGGAAGCACCAAGATGACCGCTTTGAAGATGCAGCTTTCTCTAGAAATATAGCAAATGTGCATTTAACCCTTTGAATTCCGGGAGCCTGCAAGCAGGCTTCTATTTTGACAGGTTTTATTTACCTCAACATACATTCATCTTAACAGTGACAACCTTCACCGACGATATTCATCCCCTCGTCCATAACCATACAATTAACCCAAAGTTTCAAACTAACATCAGGCCTTTCAACATATATCTAAACACAGCGTATATCTAACGTGGAAATGTGGGCTGCCAAAATGCCATTTTGGACTTTTCACTCATCTGAATAGCATACACACAGGACTACATGACAGTGCCTTGATGCTCCATGTGTTGCATGTGTTCTGTCAATGAATAAACCATTTTGGGTATTTCCAAGTTTTCCAATTGAGAGTTTGGTATATAAGTAATCTCCTTATTGAGCAAGAATAAACTGCAGGGCCAAGCACAGGTCTCTTCCACACAGAGATGCTTCCATGTGTACAAACACCAGAACTGAATTAAGTGGGCTGAGGTTGACTGACACTGTCACATGCTCTGCTGGGGGGCAAAGAAACATAAACTTTAGTAACAATTTTGATTACAATAATTTTGTGGAGATTTAAACTACTGACAGACAGACAGACAGACGGACAGACAGATAGATAGACAGATAGATAGATAGATAGATAGATAGATAGATATGTAATAGGCTTGTGCCAGTTGGTAGTTGGATTCTAGGATTATATATCAGCAACCGTGTGTAAGCTGCTGAAGAAGGCTGGGCCTGTTCTTGGGACCAACTTGGACCCTGTGGGTGTGGTGGCTGAGAGGAGGACGCTGAGGAGATTTCTGGCGATTATGGACAACTCCTCCACTCCTCCATCCACACCAAAATCAGTGAGTGACAAGTGAATTTTAGATCCTTGCCATCTCTTTTTCATGGATCTGACAACCTGTATCTCTGTTGTCACCAGCTTTGCTCTGTGCTCCATAAGAACAGTTAATGTTTTAAATATGGTTTCGATTGTAATAATAAAGACAAGGTAATAATGTTAAATGCAATATGATGCTGTGATACTGTCACACGCTGTGAGTCTGTGTCACGGCACACCAAGCACAGACACACAGTCCACGGACACTGCAAGGTGCGTTTTGGGTAACAGCACCTGTACTGCTGGTGGTGTTAGCTTGGGACAGTTCTGCAGCAATGGAAGGATGGTGAACCTGTACAAGTACAAATAATTTAGTGGTCTACATGTGCTTCACTGGCTGTCATCTTTTCCATAGCTTGCAGACAGAGTATAATATCCTGAGGCTCACCTTTGGCATCTGGGCACAAGTCATGATATTCCCAATGCAAGATGTCAAATTGCTCTTCAACACTAAACCTAAGTCACATTTCACTGGCATGCTGTGACCACCCTATGGAGATCGGACTGCCTATCAGCGATCTCAAGTAGCCAGGATAAAATAGAAATGACTGCCCAACTGTAACATACAGTAATATAGATAGATAGACGTATACACACACGCATACAGGGCTGTCAAAGGTAAAGCATTAACACATGATTAATTTGAAGACGTTATTAAAAATATTAACACTATGTTGAACTTTAACCTGTTTTTGACCCTTAACCCCACGTGGCGTCACACAGTGCATTCTGGCAGGAGTGATAAATAGTGAAATAGTAAATGGACTGTATTTCTATAGTGCTTTTCTAGCCTACTGACCACTCAAAGCGCTTTACAATGTTTGCCTCACATTCACACACTGATGGCAGAGGCTGCCATGCAAGGTGCCTAGCTGTCCATCAGGAGCACTGAGAGGTTCAGTACCTTGCTCAAGGACACTTCGACACACACTGGAGGACCCGGGGATTGAACTGGGAACCCGCCAATTACCAGACGACCACACTACCTCCTGGGCCACGCCGCCCCCAAGTGAGCTACCTGAATACCAATAACAAACAAAATGAATGACAAGACAACCTGTGGCCTGTTGGATGGCAAGTTTTCTTTTAACCCTATAAAGCCATTTGTATCATATATGATACACGTTATCAAATAACACATTCCGTTTTCAGTTTAATCAATACTTGACCAAAATACTGTTGTATACCTTTGGACACTTCCCCTGTTCACCCTGGACCATTGGCACTTCAAGTACTGTCATATATGATACAACAGAAAAAACGTGTGTAATAACATATTTTTTGAAAAATCTTTTTTTTTTTTTTACATTTTGTTATTGGACTAAATAAAGGGTTCAGTTTCAAAAAATTGGAATTTTCTGCCAATTCTTTCATAGTTCAGGCTTTACAGGGTTAAGAAGCTTCCCTGTAGACAGCAATAAAAGACATAGTGCAACACTGAACTGTCATCCCATCGGAGCACAGCAAGGTCAAAATATAAATTAATAAAAATCTCAGTGTCCAATGTAACTTTTTATTTTATTTTTTTTTTTTAAACCAGTTTTACTGGCCCCTGGAATATTCTCATTGGCCCAGCAGCCAAAAAAGCAAATAACTAACACAAACACACATTTTAATTTAAAAATTGCTGCTTTATGATTTTTTTTTAATCACATTTTCGTGACAATTGAATATTCAGCATTTTCAAATGTGACTGTTAGAATTTCCCCCAGAATTCTTTAAAGGGTGGGAAAGCCTCTGAAACAGCATTTAGGTCACCTAAATTGTGACACTGCGAATGTATTATTATAACCACCTGCATCATATTTGAGATGGAGAATATGTACTGGCCTATATTCCATATTTAAAATGAAAAACGGCAAAATTTGTGCCATACACCAGTCTGACCCTAATACCAATATGGCCAAGGGAACTGATTTAGCAATGAGGCAGTTGAGTCTGAGCACAAGAATAAAAACAGGATGTATGAGGTCATGTGGATGTCAACATGACTGACAGACTCTGGTATCATAACTTTGCTCTACTGGAACCCTTGGGTGCTATTACAGCTCTATCACACAATGTCACAAAATGAAAGGCTTTTATCTTTATGTGGCCCTCTTAAATAATGATTAAACCTTTTGCTATGTTGCAGTCCTTATATAATAATTCTTAGGTACATCAGTAAGTAGAGCAGCAAACCACAAATGTTTTGGACTGCCTGACAGAGAATAAGGACTGGAGGAATGATGGGAGGTGGGGAGTGGAAGTACAGTATTCTGTTATGTAAACCTCCAAAGGTTCTCCAAAAAATGCTCTTAAACTTATCATACACACACACACACACACACACACACACACACACACACACACACACACACACACACATAATTCTATCTATATATCTATATCTATAGAAAGCATAATGAACATTTACACACGCAACATGGAGGTCTACAGCCGCAGGCGGAGCGCAGTGGTGGTTTCAGATGGTGAGCTTTGAGTGCACCTCGGCGAATCTGTCGAGGCCTCTCCCTACTGCACCGCCACTCCCATCTCAGCGCACCTCGGTCTGCCAAACTACCAAACTGTGTGCACCTCAGGTTGCGCTGGTCCAAACTAGCTCTGCGCGGGGTTCACCTCACTGTGCCACCCTGCGCTGCGCCGGGAAACTAGAGGCCCAAGAGTCACCTCTGCTGCTGAGGATAAGTTCATCCGAGTCACCAGCCTCAGAAATTGCAAGTTAACAGCAGCTCAGATTAGAGCCCAGATAAACGCCACACAGAGTTCTAGCAGCAGACCCATCTCTAGAACAACTGTTAAGAGGAGACTACGTGAATCAGGCCTTCATGGTCAAATAGCTGCTAGGAAACCACTGCTAAGGAGAGGCAACAAGCAGAAGAGATTTGTTTGGGCCAAGAAACACAAGGAATGGACATTAGACCAGTGGAAATCTGTGCTTTGGTCTGATGAGTCCAAATTTGAGATCTTTGGTTCCAACCGCCGTGTCTTTGTGAGACGCAGAAAAGGTGAACGGATGGATTCCACATGCCTGGTTCCCACTGTGAAGCATGGAGGAGGAGGTGTGATGGTGTGGGGGTGTTTTGCTGGTGACACTGTTGGGGATTTATTCAAAATTGAAGGCACACTGAACCAGCATGGCTACCACAGCATCCTGCAGTGACATACCATCCCATCCGGTTTGTGTTTAGTTGGACGATCATTTATTTTTCAACAGGACAATGACCCCAAACACACCTCCAGGCTGTGTAAGGGCTATTTCACCAAGAAGGAGAGTGATGGAGTGCTGCGGCAGATGACCTGACCTCCACAGTCACCAGACCTGAACCCAATCCAGATGGTTTGGGGTGAGCTGGACCGCAGAGTGAAGGCAAAGGGGCCAACAAGTGCTAAACACCTCTGGGAACTCCTTCAAGACTGTTGGAAAACCATTTCAGGTGACCACCTCTTGAAGCTCATGGAGAGAATGCCAAGAGTGTGCAAAGCAGTAATCAGGGTGGCTAATTTGAAGAATCTAAAATATAAAACATGTTTTGAGTTATTTCACACTTTTTTGTTTACTACATAATTCCATATGTGTTCATTCATAGTTTTGATTCCTTCAGTTAGAATCTACAATGTAAATAGTCATGAAAATAAAGAAAACGCATTGAATGAGAAGGTGTGTCCAAACTTTTGACTGGTAGTGTGTATACATATATGTGTGTATATATATATGTACACACGCAAGCACGCACGCACGCACGCACGCACACACACACACACACACACACATATTTTGGCTTGATTTCACATCAAATTATCCCTGGTTTAAATCTCTCAGAGCAAAAGCTCAATTGACCTTCTTCATAGCCACCAAGTTCAAGTTCATTTATTTATATAGGCCAACTATCAATCTTAGAACAGTGCAATGAAACACAAACTTTAAGACGAAGACAGAATGCAATGTACCCAAGCGCAGATTTTAGTATGACATAGCAAGCATACCTAATCTATATAACTTGGCCTTTCCAACACCACCAGCCTAAAACAGTCACCAAATGCAAGTAAAAACTGTTTAGAAAACCTCATTAGGGTGAAAAGAAAAAAAAAGATTAAGAGAGGGATCCCCCACCAGCATGGTGAATATAGTCAAAGAGTCAAATAAACATAGGCAATGGCATTGACATAAGAAACAGATGCAGTGGAAAGATGAGGGCATGGTTGGTGTGGCCGTCTACAGAAAAAAGGACAGTGCCTGCATCCACCGTCAGGCAGAAAAACCGTCAGAAGAGGGGCTCAGGCCAGCACTAATGACCACACCAGCTCCTGCCAGGTTGAAACACTGCGCTGGAGACGGAAACTACTCATTTCAAAGTCATGGTTTTTCATTAAAAATAATCATGATATAAAATGTATCAAATGTATCATGGCTGAGTAAGATCTGTATACGTATCAACATGTGTTATAATCTAAATCAGGCTATTTATGAAATTTATTTGTCCTTGAACGCAGTGTAGACAATCCATCTCTGAGTTCCTTGGCAAAGATAAATTGTTGTATTGATATGATTTCATTATTCTTCATATCATGACAGCGGTTTTTGTTTATGTGATCATTTCACCACCACCATGTGTTAGAGTGCATAAACAATGTACTGAAATATTTTTTCCAATTCTCAAAGCCAAACAGTCAAGGATGACACAGAAACCAGGGTTTTGTGATGTGTAGTTGAACACCTTAAGTCGGTGGAGGCATGCCACAAAGCACAACCAAGGTGTGCTGTGCAGTTGACTTGGTCTGAGCAGGCCGGTGCAAATCATCCCGGTGTAGTCATCCACAGCATTAAACCATAGTGCACCACTGGATTGTGCCTCTCCTCCTATCTCTGTGAGCACCATGTTACCGAAATACAAAACTTGCCCATGCAAGGAGAAACCCTCAGTGCGCCTCATCAAAATGTCACTTCACCAGTGACCAGCTGAGCTTTAAGCAGTGCACCTGTATGAAAATAGAGGCCAAAGTGTCTTAGTAAGGTGTGGGACCATGATGCTCCTTGGCTTCAATGCTCCTTGGCATAGATTCTCCAAGTCTCTAGAACACTACTGGAGGAATAAAACACAATTCTTCTAAAATATCTTTTACACAGCGAGGGATATTATCAGGGGCGCCGTATATGGGGGAAAAGTTAGGACAATTCCAAGGGCCCTTGCCTGACAGGGGCCCCAAAAAATAGGTAAAAACTAATATAAAATGATTAAACCATCAACTAGTAAATACATATATATGTTTTTTTTTTCATGGGGCCCAAAATTCCTGGTGGCACCCCTGGATATTATAGTAGGGCTGCAGTACATAAAGCCCTCATTACAAAGACAAATGCACATTTGAAAACTGAGTGGCACTGGTCTACAGAGATGTCCACCAAGAAAACACTACAGGCTTGAATGCTGGACTCCACTTGTCCTCTTAGAGGGAAGGCTCACTGCAATCAACTAAGTTAGTCTGAGTCATCATCTATATCCTGTGATGAAACATTGCTATCCTATTGGGAGTGGTCTACTCCAGAATGACAAAGCCTCCATCCACAGGGCTCAAGGGCTCACTGGATGGTTTCTTGAAGATTAAAATTCATGATGTAATTCATGATGTTATGGCCCTCACACTGACCAAACCTCAACCCAGCTGAAGACCTGTGGGAGATTTTGGAGCAATGTGTTAGGCAGCGCTCTCCACCACAAAACACCAAATGAGGGAATATCTTTTGGAAGAATGGTGTTCCATCCCTCCAATACTATATTCTGGACAAGTGGGTGAGTGCAAGAGTGGCATCCACCAAGAGAAAACTACAGGCCTGAATGCTGGACCCATACAGTGAGGGTCCCTGCAGGAACAGCAGCAGCATGGCTGTATGCAAACAGCTGGCCTCATCTGTCAGACAGAAGCACTAAGTCAAATGGCAGCCATGCAGATATTCACAATCACACCTTTGTGTCACTTCAAAAGCTTGGTTAATGATACACTGTAAACTAAGAGCAAAGAGGTCAAATGTCTTTTGAAGGCCCACAGATGCGTAGGTGGTAAATGCCACACCACCTGGAGGAAACAGGATATATAGAGCGGTCTGTGCGGGCAACTGGGGCTACGCACCATGAGGGGAACAGAGAGCAGGTGATTGAGGGCACAAACTGAGGAGTGACAAAGCATCACTACTGGACACAAACAACAAAATATACCCGTATTTTACAAAAGTGATACCTGGATTAGCTAGTCCCAAAGGAAAAATTGTTCCTATGAAAAAGTGGCCACATACACACCAATGCACAATGCAAGATCAAGAGATTTCCAGCAGGACTGCAACTGAAGGCAAGGGATTCTTTATTCCACACAACTTTGCACCAACATTCAACATTTATACAGGGAAAAAAAATTGTAGAGGAGGTGGACTGACGATATCTATCAGCTAAACAGTGTCAATGATAGCAGAATATTACTTCAACAGAAGTAGGGATGCAGCAAATAACTAATGTCACTATTAACCATACTTTGAAACCCCCGTGTAATTGTAAAAACTATCTATAGTTCACAAGAACACAACAGTTCAAAACAACATAATTCACAAGAGTGAATTATTTTCACCTCCATTCATTTTACATCATGAAAACCTTAATGGTTAAACAAATTTCAAGTCTTTTAATAAGCACTTTGAAATTATGATAGCGTGATCTCTATGTCATTTAATTCAATACTACTCTATGAAACAGTATTCTGGACTTCACAGCTGTTAGCTGTTGAAAATTTGTGAGGTTTGTAGGCATTCACAGGCTAAAAATCCGTTTTTTCATGCAGTGATTGTTCCATGAATTTTAGTTGAGGGTAGGGTGGGGGGCATAAAACACTGTTTCTCCTGCCGCAAGCAGCAACCACACCAAATCAGCTGAGCTTAGCAACGCAAACCAGTGCCCCATACATATAATTCATTTAAATCAGTGACGGGTCATGCTTTGACTTGCAGTTTGAAATGCATTACAGCTGCAGATATCTGCATGTAAGTTTATATCCACCAAAAAATAAATGGATAAACACAATGAGGGAGGGGGGGTGTACACAGTTGCACGTACGTAAGTTAGTGTTTCAGTATTGTTTTGTGTGTGACAAACATCTATATTACATTTATAAAACATTTTTTATAATTGGGAAGCAGCCAGAATCAAACAAAGATCTTATTTCTAGAATTGAGATGCATAGGCATATTTATATCATGAGTCTCCTCCTTTCTCCCCTCTCTGCTCCCCTCTTTTTCCATTGCCCTCAACAAAAAAAAAACAAAAAAAAACAACAACTTGATAAATGAGACAGTAACTAGTTTAGCCAATGTGCCACTTACTTCAGTGTGCTTGTGAAGGTTTGATGAAGAGGAGTTTTAGAAGCAGTAATGTTTTTCGTGGACACAGCATGTATTGCATTATGTAACTTTCTTAGATTAGTCTTTCTTAGATTTTGGTAAAATGCGTTTAAAACGCGTAAAGTGTTTGCATGGGCATATTTCATGGAAACGGTAACTTGTGGGTTTCCTTGCTCTACTTTCTCTCCCTTCTACATAGTTGGAATTATCACATTTGGGCTGTAGAGAATGAATGTAAATCAACTGAAAATTCCACCGCCATCCTAGGGGAAAAAAAAAAAACAAAAACTGGTGGCTCCTGGTTTCAAGAAGAAATTTTGCTTTGACTTGGAAATAGGCAATTTTAATGGTAGCTATCCTTCAAAGTTGTTACTGCTGTGTGAACTAAACTCAGTCAAAAACTGTGATTGCTACTGAGAGTCAAATGGAAAGTAACAGTTTGACATTTGGAAAGCTCAGTAGGTGGTGCATTCAGGGAGCGTATTTTTGACAAATGCACAGATTCTCCACATCAAGCAGCATCCCTTGTTAGAATTCTTTCTCGCGATGCTCTGTCCTGGCAGGGGGCCAAGCTAGGCTTGGTGGCCCGCTGGGCTTGTAATACACTAATACATTGGCAGAAACCCTGATAAATAAAATACGTGCGTCAGTTTCCCTTAGTGTTGTAAAAATAAATTACTGCTTAATCATAAAAGGAATTTTTTTTTTCCAAAAACTGCTGCATCCTGAACAACAGCTGAATTAACATGTTCATTTGTAGTAGTGTCGTTGTGAGGCCTACAATTGCAGCACAAATTCACTGCCAACGAAAAACACTGAATCAATATTAACTTGAAGAACCACTTTATACTTTCATTAAAAATATTCTGCAAATTGAAATTCCATTTCAGCATCACCTCACGCAGGAATAGATGTGAATTGGAATTATCTTTGTCCACCGGTGCTTGACCGGATCCAAGTCTACCTGAACTGTTTAACAAACTGGTGCCCAAGAGCCAAACAGAGAACGATTTCATTTACAAATCTGATAAACACAACGGACCGTCATCAAAAACCATGTGGAAAAGTAGCTACAAAGCTGTCCAAGTCTATGTAGAAAGACAAGTAATTCTGATGATTTTTCTTGTTTGCTGTGGTGTTGTGGTCATGCTCATTTTTAAAATATTAAATGAAGTAATCCTATTTAAGTTCAGGTACTGTGAATTGGGATGCACCAATCGCGCTGATACAAACAAACCCTATACCAACATGATTTGCCGACAGACCCTGGAGATGCAATATCACGAAGAGGTATGAAGACAAGCTCCTTCAACACAAGTAACTTGAGAAAGCATCTAAAAAAAAAAAAAAAAAAAAAAATCAACACACCACAGAGTACAGCAAATTTGCTAATGCTAGCAGCGGCAAACAGCAGCAACTAACTCTAGCACAAACATAGAAAAAAAGTTGCGAGTTATGAAAAAAAGTTTAGAGCCAACCAATAGTATCCAGCTGCAGACCCGCTGACCGCCTCTGTGGCTAGGTATGACTCCCTGGCTGGTCTGGTGGAAATGAACCACCCACCCACTGAAAATGAAAGCCCTAACAGAGACAGGTGCAGGGAGAGACAGGATGCAGGGCCGTTGGACATGGATATAGCTGGGTACATACCTTGGAGAGACAAATCAGTCCAGTACTGGACAGCTTGCTCTGGCACAAATGTCACAACTCTTGGTGACATTTCCATGTTTGTTTCAATTATTGTCAGTGCAGGATTTTGGTCTATTACTGGAACAGTGATGGTTACATGTTGTATTTGACTATAGCCTTATAATTTATCTGCTGAAACTCAAAAAGAGTGTCAGATTGCACTGCAACATTGTAACAATTCCACATTTGTTTGCTCTAAGATTTTGTTAAATCAGATGAGTCACTTCAAATGTTGAAAATAAATTCTGAATGTCTTCAGAATCAGCACTCCCACTACCTTTTAACTGAATAGTGGTAGTAGTAGTAGTTGCAGTATTATGAAAAGTACTCATTAGTACTTGGTATTGGTGAGTACCAGGGTTCCTACACATTTTCTAACCCAAAACTCCAGACTTTTCCAGACCTAAAGACATCAAGACATCTCAGAGGATTTTTTTTCATACCACGCTTAACATGTCAGACCACTCATAGCTACATGTTTACCATATATGTAAATACTCCATCTGTCATATGTACTGGAGGCTTCATTACAAATGTGTGTTCTAAAAAGTGCTATATAAATAAAGCTTTAATTTCTTACTTACTAAATGAAGAGACACAAAAATGAAAACACCGGGCGCTGATGATACTTTAACAAGATCCCTGTGGTTTTTCCCTTCCTCGCCATGCTAAAGACACTGAATGATTTCATACAGTTTCCACCATGCTCTTTTCTCTGTTTTAGGGTCCTTCACCAACCATTTTTTATATTGTGGATGGTATTTGGAAGCCATCTCTCAGAGAATTTGCATTACCCATCTTGTGGCTTTGGATGGGATGGTGCAGCAAGTACCACTGTTGATTTACAGGCTGTAAAATACACAGGCATTTGAATCGCTCTGCCCCAGCTAGCTGCTCCAAATGTGAACAAATCAAAATATGCTGCTTGTATGATTCATTTATTATTGTAATTTCTGAATTAAGCTTTTCAGAAAAAAAGGCTTTTTTAGAAAACGGTTGTTAGAAGCAATAGTCTGGAAGGTACTTGTCCATACTTATCCAGACCTGGAAATTATCAAAATCATATTCCATGGTTTTTCATACTTTTCCAGACAATTTAAGAATGCTGGAGTGCTTGTTACTCAGTCTGGAAAAAAAAAAAAAAAGTATCAGCACACTCCTAACTGTAAAACGCTAATTTGAGGGTTTACAGAGAAACTGCGGTCACTGCCTGAAATAGGTATAATGCAAGTTCTCCCATGCTTTGAAATGTTGCAGCAAACATGTAAAATCATACAAGATTGTGCATCTGAAATTCCCCACTTCCCCATGAGAGCAGCTTGGCAACTTCTGCTTCCCAGTTCCTTGTCCTCATCTGAACATGAAGCCTGACGGTCAACAGACAGGAGGAGACTATGTTTGGAGGCCCGACATGATATCAGCAGGGGTGAAAGTAAATTGTAGTTGTTGCCAGTACTACTATACTAACCTTCATATAGTGCTCCTTCTGCCCCCTTCATTAAAATGTTTAACACCTGTATGGTGCAAAAACACTTGACATTATGCAGCCAATGATTTATTTAAAGGCCCCATGGCATGAAAAATGCAATTTTCGTTATTTTTCGTGATACGGAAGGTCTTGGGGCCACATAAATACTGTCCCATGCATTAAACCAGTGATAAACAGAGAAGTGCACACAGCCCGTTCTTTGAAACTCTCCCTGTAAAACGAGTGGATTGCACTTCCGCCTCTTTGTAATGTCACAAAGAGGGCGACTCCGCCCACTTCAACTAGCCAGCCTGCCTCCGCTCCCTAGGCAACAAGCTAACAAGTTAGCGACATGCCAAAGAAACGTTGCTGCGCCATAGACGGATACAAGCAGACTCATGTTTCATTGCACACTATTCCAAAGGAAACACACGTTAGAGACCAGTGGCTGATGTCAATTTTTTCCCAGGTCCCGCAGGACTTTAGTTCAAATTTGCTTGTCTGTTCGGCTCGTTTCAGTGCCGACTGTTTGATCAACCCGACAAAATACAATGCCAGTTTCGCGAAGAAACTATTGGTAAAGCACACTGCTGTCCCCACATTATCTGGACCAACGTCAACTCTGCAACCGGTGTGTGATATTTTTTCCTCTGTCTCATCAAGATGGTAACATTTTTGGAAGTTGTAAAGTTTTTCTGCAATTAAAGACCAATATTGTTGTAAACTGAAGCAAATGATTTTCTAAACAGACAGGAGGTGTATGTATTTAGAAATCTAGATGATTGACTACTTCCTAGCGTCTGTATCAGTCGCATAGCAACCAGCGCCACATACTTGCACAACGTGCATGCGTGCGCCCTACTCAGCGCCCTACTCTGAGCCAGTCTGTGCGGTACCCAGCGCCGTACCCAGCGCAGCGCCCCGCCCAAACTGCACGCTATGTGAAAGCCCCTTAACTTACCATTCTGAAACATCCTGTAATAAACGGATTTGAGGTGGTTCGGTGTCTCCTGCCGTTTGTGGTTCCAGATCTGAGTCGGGTTCAAACGCGTACAGTCATATAACATCACGCTCAGCGGTAGACATGACAATCATACATAATATAGATCTATAAAAGATGATAATTCCTGTTTACCAGTGAGCACCGTTGAGCTCCGCTGAGCAGCATAGGTTTCAGTTTCTTGCTTGTGATTGGCCCAACCATATGTCACTCAGAAAATAGTCAGCCAATCAGTGGAGAGGGGTTGATTCTCCATTCTGATTGGCTAAACGAACCGTGCTGCCAGAGCTCCAGGAGAAGGGCAAGCTGTGAAACTGTATTTAGCGGTCCACAGGTACTCAAAACCACAAATACATCTTGCTAGGGATATCAACAGTTAAAATAAAACCCTGGAAAAGTGGACAGCATGGGGCCTTTAAATGGTCTGAGTGCCACAGAATAATTTGTAAATGTTGACAAAGCTTTCGAAATCAAAATTAGAACAATTCATTTTGTTGTAAATTAGAAGAAAATACAACTAAATTGCTGTTTGTATTCTGCTTCATGTATGTTTTATTCAAATCGCATTCTTCAAGAAAATGTTTGGAATTTTACTGGAATTATTTATCCTCTGTCTGTTGCCCAGTGTAAATGACATGAATAAAGTGTGTGGTTTGGTCATGTCAAAAATTGCAAGTACGCAAACAATAAATAAAACACACCTTTCTAAGCACTGTGTGTGTTTAAGGGGTAAAGACATGCACAATCAAATTTTCCAAAAGTAACTGGCTTATACAACCAACATACTGTGCACCATTTTTTCAAATCCCCAGTATAGATAAGATTAGTCTCTGCATGTTAACAGGAAGTGCATTAAAATACTCTTCCTACCAAAATGCCATTTGTATTTATCTCTGTGGGGGTCCAGGCACAAAAATGACACATGAAGGGGAGGGGAGTGCGGGGGTTGTACATACCTGTGTGGATTTATCTTTCATACAAGATGGGTAGTGCACATGGGGGTCACGAGGCCACTGCCCAGTGAGGTAGGGCCCTGTGATTGTGCCCAGGGAGGAAGTCCGACGAATCACCCCAGAGCTCCGAACCTGCTGCGACTTTGCTCTTTCAACTGAGGAGATGAAACGACAACAGAGAGATAACGCAAGTTAAACTTAGTGTGGTCACCATCATCTAGCCCAGGGCTTTTCAAATGTTTTCATGTCATAGACCACCAAACAGACACACAATAGGCCACACAAAATCATAGATAGATTTACTTTATTGATCCCAAACTGGGAAATTCGTAAAAATCATCTGATCAAATTTTGTCCTATGACAGGTACCAGTTGAATACTTGAATACTTTCAAAAGCATTTAAATTAAAATGAAATTAAACTACTCCTCATGTTGCTGAAGACCCCTGGGGGGGGGGGGGGTCGGGCCCGGACCCTGCTTTGACAACCACTGGCATAGCTTATGCATGATCACACACACCATGCATATTAAGCCTGTGTTACCTGCAAAAAGGGTGAGTTTATCTCCTTGGCATTATACTATTATAATCTGGAGCCTTGGCCTGTGCTCTCATGACAGAAAATCCCATTAAACAAGGTAGAGGGCTGGGTCACCTGATACAAATCCACAGGATTACAGGTACTGCACATTCAAGGAACTAATTTAGAATTGGCTGTGATCTTTGCAACTATGTAAGTAGCTCTGCTCGGTGGCAAAGCCACAAGGAGAGCATCTTCCTCTCTCTCTCCCCTTCTCTCTCTCACACACACACACACACACACACACACACACACACACACACACACACATACACACACACACAAAGTGTGTGTATGTGTGTGTATGCTCCTCCTGCAAGACGTGCTTTTGTCTTTCACTTTTTAAAATCCCCAACTCAGCGACTCTAATAAAGCCAGCTACCACAGGGCACCCATGAGGCTTCCTGGCTTAGCAGATCTCTCAAATATAGCAGATTACAGACCCAAGGCATTGACAGTTATGGTCATTATTAGATTTGTGATCCTTATACTTCCACTCAGAGAAAAGTTTAAATTATTTAATGTAAATTACTAGACTGAACAGGGTACACACAACCCAAATATGTACTCTGCCATGTCAAAGTGCACTCCGACTACTGGCTCAATGCATTTTAGTCTTTCCATAGACTAAAGACCATCACCTGGATGCTTTAGAATTGAAAACTGTCAATATACAAATACAGCACTACAAGAGTCTTGAATACAAACCAAAATAACTGTTTCACCTAGACTTGTGAGAACATTTTTTGCATTGCTTCAGCAAAAGTCATCAGCACATTATTTCCAAAAGCAGGTGTGGTGTACTTTGCAGAACTAGCTTTCTTTCCACCTTGCACCTCTGTAGTCAGGGGCTGTGCTGGTAATTGTCACATGCTGAGGATGATTTCTCATGCAGCAATCATAGGTTTCAATCCCCACATAGGTTTCACCCTATTAGATGTTTAGAAATCCAAGGGTCCCCATGGCATGGTAACTGGGTTTCTCCAACAGAAATCTAGTTGTGCTAACCAGGTTTCTATCAGTCAGTTAACCAGATTATGGAAACCAGGTTTCTTCTTAAAGGACTATACCAGTGATTTTGAATGTTTGGTCCATTTAACAAACCACTTTGCAAATCATGCAGGGTTACTAAAGATTTCACATATTGTCATAGTCACTTGATATTCAAAGTTACATTTTTGATTGAAAAGCCCAGCTTATAATGTTGTCACCATTCGGAAACCACGGAACTATTCATTTGGAAAAAAAAAAAAAAAAAAAAAAGAATGTTTTCTGGTGGAGAGACCTCTTCACTCCTCCAATAAAAAAAGCACTAAAAAATTGCACTAAACATCCAAAATCACTGATATGGTTCTTTAACAATGCATTTCTGAAATTGAGGAACTACATGCAGAATGACCCAAGAACTACAGTGCATGTGAAATGCACTGACAGAAATTGTGACTTTTTTTTTTATTGTTTAGCATGCTAATGGTCATAAGCTGCAATATATGGACTATCCAGACATCTGTGTCACTTTGGCTGTTCCAGCACCCGCCCAACTGAACTAGTCACACTTGTACTTTCAAAACTGATTCGCATTGGTAGCCGATGACAAATAATCAAAGAGCATAATGATTGGCAAAGCAGACTGTTAGTGTTTGGCTGACTAAATAAAGTCTGCACAATATAGCCTTCAATGACTGCCCCCACTTCCTGAGCCTTGCTGGTTCAGTTGAACAGCTATAATGGAAATGGGCCTTCTACTTCCTGTAATTTGATGTGTGCTTACATGGCCCTAAGAGCTACACTATGCAACTGCCATCACAACACTGAAAAAAGTAAGAAAAACAGACATTCCAGCTCTAGAGTTCTGTCCTATGTAAGATATCGTTTCCGGAGATTTCAATGGTCGTTGACAGCCCAAAAATAACTGTGTAAACACTGAACGAATAACTTCAAATAATGTTGGGTCCAATCCCAGATACCATCCTCCTTGCCTTTTATGTAAAGGCTATAGAAACGGAAACATAAGTGACTGGGATCACTTAAAAGTATGTGATAAATAAAGGTTTATACCTTTTTTAATATAACAGAGAACCTAATAGTCACTGCCACCAAATATTTGCACTAAAAGAGAGCTGAGAGATTCATCATGGAATATTATGGTTGAAATTAATCTCTGGCCGTTGTTACAAGGGCCTGTCAAATTTTTCCATATACTGTAACACTGGGGTAACATTCCTAAGTTTAAGGCAGCAAAAAGCAAAACTGGAAATTTTGTCATGATGAAGAACATTAGTCAGAAGGTGACAGGTTGCGTTTTAGTTGGAAAAGCTATTATTCTCACATGTTATTATCTCAAAGTGTAGTCAAAGTTCATCCTGGGGTCAGATTCAAACACCAGAGAGTCACATTCATGACTTGTAAGAATGACCACCAAGTAGCGATCCAAAACTAGCCCTGCCCTTACAGAATCCCTGGAGCATTTCAAAATAACCCAACCACAGCCAAACTGAATAGAAAGCTGCTCCATTGTTTTACTGAGGTTTCACTGGGCAATAAGAGGTCCCATGGTGGCTTTAGCTGTAATGTATGAACCATAGATATCCTTCAAAACCATAGCCTATGCTTTGCATCTTCTAACCTCACAGCTCTAGAAGCTGCTAGAGGCTAAATCAAAATTTCCCAGATTTAAGCAAATTTTCAAAATGGCTTGATGAATTTATAATATTATCAAGTCACTATGGAACTACCAAGTCATTTTCAAGACTGGTAGCAACAATTGAACATGACTCTAGTTACAATGAAGACGAAGATGACTCATCCCTACATAATACTGATACAAGTAATTGGTCAAAACTATTGTGATATTTGTTTTTGTCCATATCACCAAGCCCTACTGTTTTACCTCAAGGACAGCAGTTATAGTGCTTGGTCATTCCCTGATCACCTGAGCATCAAAGTGAGTCGTTTTATTTTCTGCTTTTAAATAATACATTTTAAGTCACTCCTAGCCTTCAATCCTCCTTAGTCCAATTTACAAGCAGCACGTTTCAAGAGCTGTAGCCAGAGTGGCAGATTTTTACTGCTTTGATACTCTGCTCCTATGAAACCCCTCTAAAACCACAACACATTGAGCTGACCTATTCATGGGGACACAAAATCCTATAGCTCAGTGAAAAAATAAACAAGAAAATGCCAAACTAGCAAAGCATTAATGTAAAAGAAATGCGTAACAAAAGGTTGGTGGGAAAGATACAGCTAGTAAACAGCGTTTATCGGTCATGTCAATCAGATTATAGTCTTGTGAGTTTTATATTCAGTAAAATAGTACCTTTTGAATCTTGTATGTAACCCTGGTGGATGTCCTTCTCTTAGAATATGACATGGTCATCTGATGGAATGTCACTCTGGATGAACTTGTTATGCCATGAAGGTTTTCAGTATCAACTAATTGTGAGCATGAATGCACAAATTCCTGACAAGCTTGATGCCACTTTAACCCACAAACAACATTTGCATACTTGGATTACAAAATTCACTCAGGGCCTGAGGCACTCCCACAATTCACTGGAAAAAGTAACATTCACAAGAACTGATCAAGACTGATAACTCCTCAAAACAAAAAGAAAAACTTTGCACAACTCTGTGACAGGATTGTAGCTCTGGAATCACATACTAATCTGTCTGTCCAAATTTATTAGGTATTCTTAGAAATCCAAAACGGGTTGATACTTCATTTCAGGATGTTTTTTGTGTTCTGTAATGTTGGATCCCTCAAAATAATCAGAAATAATGGGATGGTCATTCAGATCAAACAATCAGAGAGTTCAGAGTTGCGATTTCAACAGTGTTAGCCATGTAGAGAGTCACAGGGAGGACTGCACTAGGAATGCTACACTCATTCTGAATTTTGATTTTGAATATTTGCCCCATTTACTATATTTTTACCCAGGTTTGACATTGCAACAAACCTTTTCGCAAATCATGCGGGGGTAGAAAAAGAAAAGATTTTAAAACATACAATCAAAATCCCTTAATTTTCAAATGTGTTTTTTTTTTTGCTTTTTTTGTTGTTGTTGTTGTTGTTGTTGAAACAGCCACCATATAATGTTCTGTTTATGTGGCTAACAAAGTTGTAACTATTCATAAACCACAGAACTGATAACTGGCTGTGGAAAGCAAACATTTCCCTGGTACTATTTCAAGTGGAGACACCATTTCACTCTCAGTGCTGCTGCTTTTAGGAAAACTAATGTGGAACATGGCGACAAATGAACGTTCAACCAGTAGAAAACCATTTGAAGCTATGTGCCTTGAGTTCCAGTAGGTGGCAGTCTTGCAGTGTTACGTGAAGTTCGTCCTGCACTGAATTTAAAAACGCTGTTCTCTAAAAATGGAAGGAAAGAGCAAAGCAAGTGGTGCTTAAGGGCTAATTACAACCCCAAAGCACATGACAAGCATGTGTGGAAACATTCTGGATACTGCCATAAACTACCATAACCATGTATCTGAATCGTCACCTGCAAGCTGCCTGATGCACCAGAAGCTAGGAGCTGATGTAGTTAGTCTGACTGTCTATTCTTTCCCTACAGTCCAGACTGAAAACAGCTCCATACTATATGCATTAATCTCAATCTAAAATCACTAAATTAAGAAAATATCAATCTAATACTCAGTTGTACAACCATGATAAAAAACTAAAGATAAAAATAATACCTTTCAAATACAGTGACACTGAAAGCAGCTCTGTCGCTGCCACTCCTTCAAACAGTTGCATTGTGAGTAGGCTATTACATGAACCTGCTGGGCTGCTTTTTAAAAAAATAAATTAATTAATATTTTTATTTTTTTATGGATTAGCAGATTACAACTAGGGCCGCAGCATTCACAGATACACAGAATACAAGTTGGATAAATAACAGTCATCAAGTTCTCCCTTTGGCTCCTTCCTTACAGTTGTAAGTCTTTATAATATGAACTTATGGCACACACAATATATTGGCCAACTGGTTTAAATGGAATGGAGAGGGACATAATTTTAACATTTACCCACTAGCCTCATAGAAGCTTCAATGAGAATCAAGTAACCATGTGCACCTGGCACAATGGGATAAGTGACGACATCAACCAGACCTGTAATGCAATGAAAAGTTGTAGAAGTTAAATATTATTGATGAGTTCAGCTTGAGAACCTATCGCATTCAGGCAAAAATCTGGTTCTGGTATTCTCTTATTATTCTCTATCTTGTCCAATGAAACACTGCATGGAGTGAAAGTAGAGGAGACTGCTAGTCTTTCTTCTGTGTATTGTTAACAGCTAACTTTAGCTCTGCTAAGCTAAACAGGAAAACTACTCCATCACATCCAAATAACCGGATAGCTTAAAAGATTTAGGAAGAATTGCAAGATTACCTTTTCAGGCATATGATTATGAATTACTATATTTGGCCATAGCTAAACAATGAAAATTACATTTTAAAGCATACAACATGAGTCAAGATAAATAAATTATAAATAAATAAACAATCAAAGAATGCTTGATCCAGGAACACACCCAGCAAAAACACACAAGCGATGCATTTTGATTGAGTAAGGAGATGTAATGCAAAGAGGATGTGTTTGGCCTGCATGCATCATAATGGATTTCCTAAAACAAGACAAAACAAAACAAATGCATCCTGACAGCTTATCTTAAAAATGTGTAGTAGCCATGTAGTTGAATTATAAACCCACTGTGTCAACATGACAAAGGCTGGATTGCAAACACTCCACATGAGATTTTAATGTAGCTGCTAGCAGAACTAGAAAAAGAGTAAGAGACGTTGTTTTATTCCCGTTTATACACTCTTGCAGGTTGGCTTTTTTCAATATGTATGCATGTAATTACAGAGGCTGGCCTGCTTACCCAGAGGGCTCTGTTTATGTCTGGGAGGCTGCTAGGCCCCAGTGTTGCCATAGGCGCCATAGACTTTCCAGCTGACGACGTAATTCTATCCATTTCAATGATGGTAAACAACTAGAATGTAATAAATAAATCAGCTTTCTTTGCCCGTCGTAGACCTTGAAAATCTGGCTAATCATCCGTGTATCTCGCGTAGATCAGAGTCCTGTTTATGTTCGACACAGAAGCTGCATCATCACTACATAGCCATCCATATCCATACATAATCATTGCAACATGAGTCTTAATGTAACTGCCGTAATGTTAAATTAATCCATTGTAATCGCCATTATAACACTGAGGGATAACTCACTCACCCAAGCAGCCTAAGCATCACCACAGAATGCTAAAATATATATTTATATATATATATAGTTGCGACTGCAATTGAATCGGCGTTGCAGCATCCATTATGGGCATGTGGTAATTATATGGCGTCTTATAAATGTTTTTCAGTGTTAAGCATCACATCCCCAATGAATATGACCCAATTAGCGAGCTAAACCGTTAGCCTAGCATCTCGCCCCTATGTGCGCCTTTCTATCGTACGTCACGCCTAACTGTATTCACAAACCTGGTCATTTTAATGCGCCCTGGCTTATTGGTAAACGTACATGCTATATTTAATGCGACTCAAAGCGTTTTGTGAAGTAGTCGGCTCCCCTTAACAATTCGGCGTATATCTAACAAACACCAAAGGACTCAATTCAATAAAATATTCACCTTTAGAACTGGTTCGCATGTCACTCCCACAAGCTTCTTCCACCAAAATACACAGTGGAGGGCGGTAGCGAGCAGGGGGGGGCCAATAATAAAAGTTGTCATTTTATTAAAATTAAGACTCGGTAATAGATTATATATATGCCGAACGAATAAGTAGTCTTTAATGATAAGAAACTGTCTTGAGTCGTGTTTTGTGGAGGACGAATCTTGGCAAGAGTCAAGGACACATTTAAGTGTCATATTTTTTAATAGAGTTTGGCGTGACATTCTCCCTATACGAGGCAGAGCGACACGTATCGGGGTTAGCATAGCATCAAGCTATCTGAACGAGGTTGGATGCAGAGAAGATGAAAGCCATTTTCTTTGAATGGGGGACATTACCTTTGGAAACAGCCGAATAGGGAGAGCCGTCGGGTGAGCTCTTGCTGTCCGGCGAAGAGAGTCTCTGCCTGGGGACCAGCCTGCCCTCCGAGCCGCTTCCACCCGGGTTGGCGGGACTGGAGCAACGGGACGACGTCGGTCCTGTGTTGCTCCCAGCTACTGAGAAGGAGGAGGAAGAGGGACGGGTTGGGCTGTGCTGATTTCCACGCAAAAGCTGGTACGGCACCGTGGCGCGGATAGGCTGCAACCGGACCGTGGTGCTGTTGTTGCTACAGGCAGTGGAAGAGGCTGTGGGGGAGCCGCTGAGTTTAACCCGCTGCTGGGATGAGTTGGCTGCTGATGTTGATGCTGACATGATTAACGTTACTACAGTTGATGAAGTTGGACACTGTTGTTGTACGAGGGTAGAAAAGTCCAAAGTCCTGGGAAAAAGCTCACACTTTAGCTTTTGAGTTTTGTTTTTCAGTACACAGTAGACATTTTGAACAAAGTCTGCCAGTTAAGTAACGCTTTTTCTTACGTTCATTCACGGTAGTCAATCCCAGATAGTGGCTTGCTACATTTTTGCTAAGTTAGCGAGTCGTATGAAGTTAGTTAAACTCAAACGGAGCTGTTTTCTACTTAGCAGGTAAGCACTTTAAGTAATCACACGCGTCTATAGTT
The DNA here is from genome assembly GCF_902150065.1 of Myripristis murdjan. NCBI lineage: Eukaryota > Metazoa > Chordata > Actinopteri > Holocentriformes > Holocentridae > Myripristis > Myripristis murdjan. The sequence continues at coordinate 28,669,450 of NC_043990.1, read as the reverse complement.
ATGAACAAAATTTTAGCTGAAACAATTATGTTACTACCGTATTACTAACTCAGTTTACTCCTTCCTTGTCGCTCTTGTAACTCATGACTTGCTACTACGGCTCCAATTTAGAAGCCCTCCGTTGAAACAACTCAAATACGGGGGTGGGACCAAATCACTACTGCTACTTTCTGATTGGTGGTGCGGTACTTCCTGGAAATACTCATCAGGCTTTCATTGGCTGTGTGGAAATAGCTACCAATAGTAATTGGAAGCAGGTTAAACATATGAGCCTAGAGGAAACGCTATTGGTTGTTGACCTCTATACAGGGGTTACTGAGGTCATGTTGTATACATACACTTAAATACTATTTATACTATACTAATTTATGTGCATGTAATTAATTTATGCACAATGTGTGTGCATAAAGTTTGACATGGGCACAGTGTTGGATTTATCCCTATTATCTTGATTTTGTTTATGGTTATAATGTTCTGCTTTGACCATCAGAGAACTCAAAAACACTAGTTTCAGACAAAATGTCATTTACGGCCCTTTTACGCCACATCTTTTACATACTGACAACAAGTGGATTTGGATATATGCGCATATGAACGACAAAATGTACACGAGGCTGTGGATGGTTTTTCTTTGTCAGTACATGTAACATTCATATATTATTGATCCAAAGCTACATCAAATATGGAAGTAAATTCACTGTTAATACTGGTAACAGCTGAAACTGCCAAGTGTTTATTATGTTATTATTATGTTATCTATTATTATATTTCTGTACAATTGAACAATACATGTTTTCAAACCAAAAGTGCAGACAAATCAAATAACACTCTTCAGATGTATTTGTCAAGTCTTTTGTTGTCCACAGTCGCAACCGGTTCATCACACAAATGGAAGACACACATTTTCAACAGACACTGTTGCTCTGACGGAGCAAGGGCGAGTTTTTCATAGGGGTAAACTTGTCACATAGTATCTGCTATCATGGTACTATGTGTACTATATGTTGAAGGCACAGCAGAAAATCTACTTGAATCATTGAAAAACAGAGGTGTAAATACTTGGTATTACTCTAGGGTAAACTCATAACCATATGCAAACATGTTGTCTGGTATTAACAAAGGCAAAAAAAACCAAACAAAAAACAAAACTGTCATATGTCCACTGCTCATTCAAAACCCTTGAGAAACAACTCAGCATCAGGCATCAGCTTCAACCAGATATGTAATACATGCCATAAATCACATCTATGGAAAACATAATTAAATAAGCATTAATTATCATGCACTGGTCAATCTAAAAAAAAAAAAAAAAAAAAAAAAAAAAAAAAAAGCACTCAAAAGATAAGAAGTACAGATGAATGAATGGTGTGATGTCCTCAGCATTGTTTACAATATATATCAGCCATTAAGCATGTGAAATTGGCATTAATTCATACAGTGAGTGAATCCAGAACTTAGAAACCGTAATGATAACAGTAATCTGATATGCTCTTCACAGCATTCATCTGACAGTAAGAAGTGGTTATACAGCTTTAGGCTACATTTTATATGTTCACAAAATAGTCCAAACAAATATTTTACATCCAAAATCAAGGTAAAGTTTATGCTGTCTTGCCTTGTAGCACTATTTGTAAAAGCAAACCATGCATAATGTAGCCATTACACTGCAAAAATTTTAACTGAATCTGGGGGAAAAAAGTGCCAACGAACATGAGAAAGCATGAAAGCAAAGTCTAAGGGACAATGTGAACACAATAAATAATACAATCAACTAATGTTGGTAGGAAAATATGATTAATAAAGATAAAAAGTAAGGCCACATTCAGGGAGCAAAATTTAAACATGAAAATCAAAGAAGTCCTGGTAACGATATAAACAACCTCCATGTTACTATTGCTGCTTAAAGGGATAGTGCACCCATTTTGAAAAATGTGATCGACAATTGTGATCAACATTCTGAAAAATCCAGTAACTTCTGCACGTCCTGTATCACTCCACACCAGATGAGCAGTAGCCACCACAGAGACAGAAGTAGATTAAACACATGATGAGGGACAAAAATAACAACTTTCTCTGGAGTACTAAAAGATAGCTAGCTATTATGATGTGGCTAGTTTCTTCTTTTCCTCTGCTTTGCTCTATCACACATTTTCACAAACCTTTCAGGCAGAGTTTAGACTGCACGAGAAAATAGTTCTACCATTGCTACTTGTTTTTATTTATTTTATATACATTTTGTCTATTTAACAGTTTGAGTGGATTAAGGAGGTTATTTTTCAGAATGTTAGCTGGGGGGAAGTCCAGCTCAATGGCAGGAGGCTAACAGTTAGCATTTGGAGCATCCAGCCAGTATCCAGCACTCAGTAACAATGAGAGGAAGATAGCACCACCACTGTCCTACAGAACAGCTGGGGGGGAGGGAAATAATATAAACTTTTTCAAAATGGGTGAGCTATCCCTTCAAAAAAAAAAAATGAATCGAATGCTTTGTTGAAGACTTGATTTTAAGTGACTGGGAGGTAGGCACTGCATCTGTATAATCCCTTGTTTCAGCACTGAGCTTTGATCAGTGATCTGAATGAATGTTTTCATTAGTATATTGACAGGTAGATAGTGCTTGTTTATGTTGGTGCCACACCCTCAAATATAACACCCTGTATCAAACAAGAGTCACCACGTTGTACCAGGATTACTTCAGCCTGTGCGACAAATTGGCAACATTCCCTCATCCGTTCATATTTCAAAATCCTAATTATGTTCTGCTACACCTACAGTACAAACATTTGACAGCCATGTTGTCTTAGTTGATCATAACCACACTCGCTTTTAGCTACATCAATAGTGAAAATGAACAGCAACACTTGCCCATCTATATCGTGCCGGGCAACCACAGAAATGTGGACAGTGAGCAGAGAAAAGCAGACCAAGGCTGATCTTTTTACAATCACCAGACATCAACAGCCAATCAGACTTCCACTATTCCTTGTTTTGCTACTGATCATCATAGAAGCTACAGTCCTGAATGGATGAGAGGTTGATTGTGACTGCTACTACCAGTTCTCTACAATGTTTATTTGAAAGATTATCTCAAAATTCTCAAAATTGATGCTTGGAGAAAGGTTGCATCCCTCACTGCGGTTGAGCTCTTAAGTAGTTTTTTTTAATTATTATTATTATTTGCAATTAATGCTTCCTTTACCTGATTAGCGCTTGCCAGCTAACTATGTTACCACATCAAAATGATGCAATGTCATGAAAGGCAATACAAAAAGAAACAATACAAGATTAGCCTGATTTAAAACTTTGTAGCTACAGACCATAACATAGTAGATGCAAATAAAGCCTCTGACCCTGTTATAATAATTCAAAGAGGAGCCACCCATCAGCAAGTTGCTCACAGTATGATTGTGCAGTGACAGTCCCGATTACGGAAATTCAGGGAGACTACAAGTCACAGAGCACGGAGTTCTCCAGGGTAAAGTCATACTGGAAACTGGCCAAATTATAGTTGATGTCCCGGGACAGCAGCACATCAGGGATTAGGGGGAACCCTGCCTGCATGGCGAGTACATGAGGTGCCAAAGTGAAGGGCACGTCCCCAAGGAGATCTGGGAGGGATGGGGCAGCATCCACTGCCAAGGGCCCAGCCACTGGCATCATGGCAGGCAAAGCTGTGGGAGGCTTCCCCGCCTCAGTGGGTGGAGCTGGGCTCGTATAGGATGACTGTGAAGAAGAGGAGATGCAGATTTAATTTCAGCATGCGGTGCTGAATTTGAGTCTTTTCACATATCACATTCAGACACACATTAAGTTAACTAACTAGCCTCCTTTTACAGTCGCCATTGTCAATGTGTGATTCAGATATGGCAATACAGGGGTTCCAATATACTTATTATATTGGGGATGGCCTAAGTCATAGCCAAGTCATGTTTCCGATTTTTTTCTGAGAACTGTGATGCAACATGATGACAGTCATATTTGATACTGAGGTCACCAATATGTAATTTCTCGTATGCTGTATTTGCTTCCCTACGGTAGTAATAATCCAATCAGAAAGAAAGATAAGACTGCTAGAAAATCAATAAAATGAAGAAAAAAATATAGCCTGCCTCTTGATATATACACCGCCACAACTAAAACAACATGTGTATGTGTTATGGGGAGGTTAAGGGTGTTACTGCAAATTTGAATTCACTTCAGTACAATACCATGCGGTGCACATATCATTGTAAGATACTGGCACATTTTTGTGTCAGTATCTTACAATGGTATGTGCAACTAGCACTAAACATCAAATGCAAACGTATGTGCAACAACCAATGAGATAAGTGAAAACGACAAACAGAATTTCCATTACATGGCCCAGTCTTCTTACTTTCTCATGTATTGTAAATTTGTGATTTATTATTTGAAATTTTGAAATTTTACAAATGTGAAATTTGTAATCAGCCTACAGCTTATAGCTGAAAACAGAGTGAATCAAAACTTAAAATGACATCAAGTAAAAGAAAAGAGCTATGGGCTCTTGTTTTGGCTGACCTATTATTATTATTGCAAGCTGATGCTATTTTAGGCTTTGCTACCACTGGCTGTTACTGTTAATAAGTGAAATTAGTATTCTATAATTAGCGTTGCTTAATGCTACGTAATAATAAACACAGCTGGCAAAACTACCAAAATTAGAGGACTAAGTACATGTAACAACCTAACCGTGAAAATATTCCATTACACAAATTTCCTTGTTTAAGTTCCATGTTGGATAATCCAATGTCTCTCTATGTTCAGATAGGGTTTCAAAGCCCAACACAACAGAATGGGTCAGAACTACGGAGTGATGTGACTTCAAACTATACCCTGATTAGCTGATAGTTAAGTTTCACACAGCCCTTCAGTAAATTGCAGAGGCTGACATACAGTACAACTCAAAACTCAGTTGCACACAACCAAGTCGCATGAAGAAGTCACTGTGTGGAACAAAAAAATCTCAGTTTGAAAATCTGTTTGAAAATGCACATTTTGCTCCTCTTTCAAAGCCACGTAGAAAAAATATGCAATGGGTGTGTGTTGAGCCACTGAATCTGAGAATTTAAAAAATTGTATTCTACGCTTTATGGTTGAGGAATTAATGGCCAAAGTGTAAAGTTTCATGTTTGCTGTGACATTAGTCACATCACATATTTAAATATTAAACTTGTAATTAGTATCAAGTCAAAATTGTGTTATTGTGCCAAAACGACATTAGAGACATGGCACACTGTTGCAACAAGAGGAAGGGGTTTATGGGGTTAGCCAAAGAGTGACACTGAAGCGATGTACACAAGAACAAGTTTGAACACACACACTTGTACTGCATTTCTGAAACATCCTAAGGAAGGAAGTTGCAAGCGTGCAGTTCCCACCAGATCACTGACAGCTGCATGTGCAACTGTCAACTGTACTTAACATAGACATATACACACACCTTCAAACACACTACAGCAGTGACTGTACAGTTATACTAAGGCTGTATAAGAGAAAAAGTAATTCCCTTTGCCTTTATGAGTTTTAGAAATCTAGTACTAAGCTAAATCTTCTCTTACAGCTTGTACTGCTTACAAAGTGCATGTCTAGTTGTTGACATTATCAGAGCTGTAAATTTAAGATTTTGTTGTGCTTTAACATGTAATTAAAGGCAAGTAGTGAGACACTAAATACAGAGAAGATGTTGCAAGAAATGTTATTCCTCTACAATTAAGAGGCAGAGATTGCCTCTGGGACTGGAGCACAGGAGATTGTACCCACTGGGTTGGTTCTTGGTTTCTGTTATGCTCTCAAACACATAGGTACAGTTTCTAAGCAGCGCAGCTCAAAACAAAGCCGCTGCACCTGGGAAAGACAGTGATGGGATAGTTAGGACACTGTCTCTATGTAAACAGTTGGAATTTGTTCATTCTTTTCCCGCATGTATTTATCACAACTAGCTTTCATTTTGAAGACATGACAAAAAAAAAAAAAAAAACATCTGCCCAATAGCAACACACTGCAACACATTAAAGAAAGTTCATACGCCTGAAGGTCTTTAACTAACATTGCAATTCTTTTGGGAATAAAATCGTGAAGTCTTGCAAGTTCAATGGTGTGCGAGATAACCTCCTTTGTACATGTCATTACAAAATAGAATAACTGCGGGGCATTTTTTGGCTGCTGGTCAGACTAATAAAGCAATCTGAAGACATCAGTTTGGGCTCTGTGAATTTGTGAAAGGCATTTGTCATTAGTTTTGACAATTTATAGATGGGATGATGAGTCAAAAAAAAAAAAAAAAACGACATATTAATAGAGTATAATATAGTTGCAGCCTTAACTCTGGCCCAACAGCTACTTATGAATACCAAACTCCATATTGTTGCGTGCATGGCTGCTGGTGTGTGATCTGCATGTTAAGTTCTGGCATGAGCTTTCCATGTTGCTTCATCTTAGTGTTTCCTGTTGCACCATATGAACTAAATGGGAGGGATGGGCACACTCTTTCATTAATTGTGTGACATGTGGTAGCTACATGATGCCATGTGGGCAAAACACACACACACACACACACACACACACACACACACACACACACACACACACACACACACACACACGCACACACACACATGGAGAAAGTTGCCATTTTCAACAATGACTTTAGAAAATAAAAAAAAAATGAACACAGGAGCCAAGGCTGATAAAACATAGCAAATTAAAATTATGACAATAATCAGAAGTCCAGTTGTGCTCTTTTGAGGCTCCATATGTCCCTGCACAGTTTTGAAGCCAGCATGGTGAATGGTAGTGGCATATTTTGGCCCACTGGCTTGGCCTGGCCATCCAGCACCTGTCAGCATCACAGCAGTATACACTGTACTGTTTATGCTACCAGTCAACAGTTGTGCTCATTCTACACCCACAATATATAAAGGGAGGGGGATATCAAGGCTGCTTCTAGTTCTGAAAACAATAAGTTATCTTTGCCTTATTGGTTTAAGATTGAGTTCCATGGTAATTGTAGGATCAAAGAAGGAAATCACCTTTGTTGGCTGTACAACAACGTTGGTTGATGGCAGCACAGTGTTCATGGCATGGAGCTTCCGCTTCTGCTCCTCTGCAGTCTCTCCTGCAGAGGAAATAAGACATCATTACAGACACGGCAAAATGGATACACAGTTTACTAAAAATTTCCTAAATTATAGCCATAAATCCTAGACTGAATCCAGCCCTTGTGAGTCACCATGCTTACATTTTTGAATAACATCATGATTCTTGAGGTCTGGAACTGGTCTCATTCCTGGGGGTGGATTTGACTGGAATCTGTGCAAGATGCCTGATTGGCTGGTGGGAAAATTTCCCATGATGCCTTTGCAACATGCAGTGAGAATTAAACAAACATGGCAGCGGCTATGAAGAGTTGTGATGTTACCGACCACAAGTTAAAGTTGGCAACTTCTGTTCTAGTGAAATGGTATTGGTAAACGAATAGACAAACAACTAACCAGTCTGAAAGCTGCTGTTGTTGTAGTGATGCCTGATGATGCAGTCAGTGAACCTACTATGACTGGTTTAACACTGTTGAATGGTCTCGGCCCATATGTGGGACAAGCTGATTTTGTTAAATTATCTCTGATAGAGCCATGGCCACACCCTACAGCGTGTTACAGTGTGATTCATGGGGTCTGGGAACCATGCTATAGAAATAATTTCTGGCAGGAAGGTACTACTGCACTGACCTCTGTGTAGCACCTCTGGTCATTCGTGACATCACTTTGGGTGTGGTCAGAAGTGTGTTTTGCTACATTACTTTCCACACCCAACAGTGATGAAGCACTGCAGGTGCGCAGTTACATCACTTCAGCACAATGAACATTTCCATCATTGGATGCGGGCTAAATCTAGATTTTCGGCCAGGGCTTCATGACCCTTTAAAGATAGATAATATCATACACTGGCAGCCACAAAAGGCAGCAAGAAGTAACTATCTGGCCCCATTCAGACATGTGCCACATCCATCATGGGTGATGCAGTCACATATAAACAGCAGTCACTGATCATCGTTCACACCTGGCATTATCATGCTTCTAGAACACGTCTCTGGTGACCACTTGTGATCGGACTTGTGATCACAGCCTTATACCCATCAAAAACACTTTTTTCCTCTCCTTTGTTACTTTGATTCCTCTGTAATTTACACCAACTCCCTCCTGTCCCTTCTTCCTCCTCACTTCTATAATCCACGGTTTCACTATCTTACTAATATTTCCTACCCATTCTATTCCTTATCTCTGACCCATTCATGAAGCACTTGTGCCCAACCTTTTTTTAATTTCCCCATGAAGATGCACCATCTCACTGCAAAACAAACTTTTTTTCAAATTGAAATTTCATGCCAACAGTCCGTATCTATCGAACCCTCCTTCCACAAACTGAATAGGCATCGTTCCATGATGTCAGGGACACATCAGGATGCATTAGTGTTAATACTGCAAATGCAGCGTGGCCCTAAGCGTCCTGTGGCCCAAAGTGTTGAGGCCCGAAGTGGTTTGAGTCATTGAATCACAGGGTGTCTCTGCGACACAATGCACCCTGTCCAAACTTTTACTTGGTGCTGTCCACCACCTGAGATGCACGTTAAAACCAAGTGTTAATGGGGTCTTTTAAAACTGAACTTCAGTATTCAGAAATCCTGTAACATTACACCAGTATATTATGAACAACATGCTGATATTTACCAACCCAGTCAGTCAGTGATGTGTTATACCAAAGGATACCAAGGAGACAAGAAAGGCAAAATATATTATAATGCAGGACATAAAAAAAGACTACAGAAGTTTTAAAATCCTATTGGATTTTGAAATCGGAATGAATTATGCACTTTAAGAGAAACTTCACAGATATTCTTCTCCAAAGATTCTGTTAGTTTTCATATCTGTCAACAGTAGTATCCTAGCTAATGTTAGACTGAAGGGCTACAATGTTTACCATTGCTTGGCAACACTGCCAGCCGTGCCAACATCTCTCTCTCATTGGCTACTGTGGTTCCACTTGGAAAATAGTGACGAAATCATCTCGATTTTAACTCCTGAATATTTCATGTTTGAAATTGTCAGGGCTGCCCTGCTGAGTCTGAGACCAGTTCAGGAGGTTTGAGATTGAGTGTGTAAACCCCTCACATTAACAGATAATCTGGGCCGAACATTGCTACCGAACAAGGTCCTGGACCAAATTTCTCCCTCAATTGTTGGGAGGGGTCAATCTGGGATATATCGGTCCAAAACTCTTTTAGTTGCCCATGTTTAGTGTTTTTGTTCCATGGTGTCCATGACCAAAACAAATACAGGGGCCTCAGCGAGGCCTGTCCCTTGCATTCTCGTGTAGCAAAATGTGTTGCCAAAAATTTGTAGCACGATGCGAATGTCTATTGCAATGTCGTGCATTTCAGGGTGAATTATTGGCTTTTCAATTTGTGCAGATGGCATACTTTGTGATTTCCTCCAGTAAATCAGCTGAATCTTTTGTTGTTTATATATTTTATATATTACTTTAGCACAAATCAGGTCAATGGTCTGGGATTATATGTGATAAACAAGTGGTTTCCTGATAATATTAATGGATTACCGAGCATTAGAACTCTCAGGGATTAGCAGTACAATGTCACTGTATTGAGTATTTTTCTCAGGAGGGTGTGCCTCCAAAATCAGTCTAAGCTATTGTATGTTGTCCCCATTTCACCTGCATCTGTGCACTGAAGTGACAACTGGGGTAAAATGCACATTGTTTGAGGCTGAGACGGTATCTCCAGTTTATTTACAACATTTTAACAAACGTTCAGTAACTACTGACTAAATACCACACACAGAGGACACTGACCATACCATCATGTCATAAAAAATATATCAAAGATGTGCCAAAGCAAGTAAGTAAGTAAACTTCATTTATATAGCAGTGTTCAAAACAGCAGTTCTCAAGTGCTTCACAGTGGATCATAAAAATGCATAAAGGTACACTGCATGAAAACAGCAGGTAAAAAAAATTATAAAATGGAAAGGGATACTCATCAAAGCAATAGAAACAACAAAAGTAAACGACAAATAAAACCAATTAAAACCAACAGGAACTGCAAAACACTCACTAGAAAACCACCAGCCTATACAAGTGGGTTTATAGTTTTTTAAACATATGGTACAGACTCTTCTGACCTGACAGAGAGGTGATTCCATAGTGTTGGAGCTAAAACAGTAGAAGCACAGTCTCCCTTTTTTTTAAGCCTGAACTGTGGGATATTTAAGAGCAACAGGTCAGATGATCTGTGAATATTGAGTTAACAGTTCAGGGATATAAGAGGGTGTCATGCCATGAAGGACTTTGAACATGACCAGGAGGATTTTGAACTGACTTCTGAGACATACAGGCAGCCAGTGTAAGTAGGCCAAAATAGGGTAATATGCTCTCTTTGTACAGTGTTACAATAACCCATGATTGATAGAGGGAGTGATGCGAGACAAAAGTGAAAAGGTAATGCTGTTATTCAGGCATAGTAAGAAGGTGTTAATCAGCATATTTGTTGGTAACAACAAATTTACATTTACACTAGTAAATGTAACTCACCTATTCTCTTCTGTGTATTCTTGCGCTATTGTCTCAAAAGTATGTCTGATTTTGTTTAACTTGGAAAACAGAAAAAACATGACAAACTAGAAATATTGTACATAGTTTTGCCAGCACTATGTAATTCTTAAAATATGCCATTTCCACATGACACTGTTGACCAGTTTGGGCTTATCCTCATAAAAAGCTATGCTCTGTTCTGTTCTCCATTCCATGGCTCATGACCAGCCTTCCCACAAAATCCATTCTGAAGTTATGTGAATGCATTTGGAAGTTGTGCATGTTGTTGTGATAGGCCACACCCACATTTTTTCCCCCAAATCATTTTGTAACTTTTTGAGATATCTTGCTAACAAACAGACTAACAAACAGATGGAAACAAGCGAAAACATAACCCCTATCCAATTCTGTTGGCAGAGGTAAAAATCAGGTATTTTTGACTCAAGAAGACAGCACCAAAATGTATTACTTAAAACACTTCAAAATAATAATAATAATAATAGTAATAAAAAACACAACCAAAACTATAAAGGACTCAGTAGAGCAAACATCTTTGCCAACACTACACAACTGTGAGGATATGCCAGTCCCACTTGTTGGTTATTCACCAGAAGTTAATCACAGCAACCACCATGCCCCCATTTGGCCAATAAGTGTACAAAGTCAATCAGTGTTTATGTGCCACTTGACAAACCCTTCCAGCAAGGCTCATGCTAATCCATTCAGAACGTTTTGAGATGATATCTCCTGTCTAACTCTGCGGAGGAAGAACTACAGGATATATGGTACACCTCCAAGGACTATCCAAAATTCAATCTAGTATGAGTACTGTGAAAAAACTGAAAATAAAGCCTCATGAACAGGTACAGATGGCAAGTCAATAAGTTCAGTTGAGACTGTGTATAATGCAGACATCTGGACAATGCAAAGCAGTGTGGCAATGCAGAGATGGATGGGAAACTAGACAGTTCACCAGAGAAAAAGATGTACAATGTAGCTGGCCTGGTCTTCCCTTAAGATGGAGAAAATGTGGAAGATTTTCAGTGGCTTATCAAAGTTATTCTTATGTATGTTTCTAATAATTATGTTTTACAAAATGACATTCTAATCGGTAGCCCAAATAAAACAACCTGCTAAAACATTCATTCTTCATTCATTCATTTCAAAGAAACATATGAAAGAGGAATTATGGTGCTGTTTCCACTTTGAAAAAAATCACACTTAAGGAACATAAAGCCATGGAAGATATAGGCCTAGTCCCCACAATGCTAAAGTTGTTTTAAAGGACCATAGCAGTGATTTTGCATGTTTAGCATAATACCTACAAAATGTATGAACTTCAAGCTTCCACTGATCTTTTCCCATAGCAGTCCTATTTTAATGAACTTGCAGAGACTTAGCACTTTCTTCATACCAGTAACTCCACCGTAATAAAGTCAGCCACATTAGCTTTACTAAAAGCAGCAGCACTGGTGTGTTTTGATGACTTGAAAATGAAAGCATGAAAATAGTCCCTGGGAAAACATTTGCTTTGCACAGTCAAGTATCAGTTCTGTGGTGTATGAGAGGTGATGCCTATGTTAGCTGCAGAATCACAAACTTATACAGGTGGGTGTTTCAACCAAAAACTCAAATTTGAAGATTGCATGATTTTGATTACATGCTGTGAAATCTTTAGTACAACTGCATGATTTGTGACGTGCTATGGAAGAGTAAGTACGAAATAAGCTCATATGCAGCTCCATCATCTGTTGGTCTGTAACCTATAAAAGGAGCAGCTGCTCATGACATGAGCAAACCCATTGCTCAAGAGAGTGGCAGCTACAGTCAGGCCTATTCTCTATTACATGACCTTCACTCTTGTTTGAAGAGAACGTCATACAAGACTCTATCCATAACCATACCCTCATCAAAGTGGTCCATTTTTAATCCACAAATGTTCCATTAAGCACCTTTTACTGAATCTTTAGAAGCCATGGACACATTGAGCATACAAAAGTGATTCACTGAGTGTCTCCTGTTGAAAAAAAAAAATGTGTTTTTGGTTTTGTTTTGCCTTGTTAAACAGGATAGCATCCTTGGTACCACCCCCACACAATCACAGGTAAACTCTGTACCTTAAGATCCACATGCATAGCATTAGTCAGACGACGCTGCACACATTAATTCATTATTCCAATTGACATCGGACATCACCCAATTAAAAAAAAACAAAAAAAAAACATGCGATGTGTGGATAGCAATAAGACACTTTTCATTGGTTAGCAAACTTTTGGAATCCTCTACCACAAACCATCTCAGAGCTCAAATATCTCACAAACCTCTATAATGCCTTACAAAAGAGCCTCATTTCTCCACCAAGTGTCAAGAGTTGATACTACATATTGTTTTTTTGTCAAAGACTTCCTCCCAAGGCATTTTTTTTCTTCCTGGATTACCAAATGTAGATGGTGGAGAAGGGGCACTGCCATGGAAGAATCGAGTGCCAGCCTCCCCACCCTGCTGGGATTTTCCACTGGCAGGCTCCCACAAGCCCAGGTGGTCTGGTCGGCATGACACAGTGAAGAGCCATCCACCTGTTATTTAGTCCTGCATGAAACTATTGGACATACATCTGCTCTGTTCAGTTGGAAACAACAGGGGGCAACATGAGTGAAAAACAAAACCTACAGGTTGGGTAGCCTTGCGAGTCCAGATGAAACAGCGTTTTCAGAGTATCTAACATCCGTATGGCGACATATTTATGAATGAAACTGGACAGACAGGGGAGACATAATGTTTGATTTGATGGACAGGTGGATGTCATGATAGTTTTGGCTAAATTGGTTGGTTCATGCCTATGTTAGCATGCATCATATTTTGTTTTACGGGAAGAAAAAAGTTATTGTATTTTGACATACAAAAACAAAAAAAGTAGATTTTTTTATGTATATATCGTTAACTAGGTGCACAGTATGACCAGGGATATGATCTAAAAGGGCGGAAAAGGCATTTTTCATTTCATGTCGACTTTAAATGACATAAAAACCACCCTTACATACATCCCACACTGTTAAAGGGGTAGTTCATGCACTTCCATCGAGCTAACAAATAACTGCCTTAATCCACTCAAAGAAGGTTGAACATGCTTTTACTTTCCAAAACTAAAATGTTATTTTGGTATTTTTTACAGTGTTAGTCAGGGGAAGTCCACCACAATGGCAGGAGGCTCATGGTTAGCATCCATCCAGTATACCTATATTTAGCAAGCATGTTTTACTGAAAGCAACAATTTTTTACTCTCAGAACATTGTCAATGTGCATTCTGAGAAACACAGGAAGTGATTAAATGAAGTAGAAGTATATGAGACAGGCAAAAAATGTGCACAAACTTCACATTGTTGAATTTGCAGTCTCTATCAACTCCAGTAAAACCTGATTTCAGGTTGCCATTAGTTCGGTCCTATATTTTATATGGCTTGTCATCAGATACATGTTTGGGTTTGCATTAACCATCCGCTCTTCCACCAGTGTGCTGCTGATTATGAGGCCATCTTTGATCAGAGATTATGATTAAACAGAGAGCGGGGCGTTTACACTGAACGTCTGTGAGCTCAGTTGGTTGCCTTGATCTGGAAGAGAAAGCCTGGCTCTGACACTTGGCCTCCTCTGCCAAGAATAACATGCAGCTCCTGACCATCTGTGTCAGCTCCACCGGCTCTCTATATTAAAGCCACAGGATAATGAGGAAATTATACTGCAATTACACTACACTATACTGAGAGAAAGAAGGGGATTCCCAAAATAAAATACCATTGTCACTTTTCTGAACCTTGGCTGGCAGGGAGGGTTCACGTCTGAGGTCAACTCTGATACACTGGGCACACAGTGTGGAGGACATTAGGGGTGAGAATCACTGGGTAACTCATGATACAATACTATCATGATATTTTACCCATCATAGCGATGGTATCACGTTACAGGCAATTCTGCGATATGCAATATACTGTAAGATAATCAGCTATGATACATCATGATATCTGTGACTGAAGAAGAAAAAAAAAACACGGAAAAGGCAAAATCATTTTCCAGTGAGCAGGAATCAGGCAGGTTTTTTAGTGTTTTAAAATGGACACTGGAACTGACAGAACAGTTTTAGTTCATGTACAGAAATGCAGTGAACAAATACACCTCACAAGGTCTCAAATGTGCATCTGTGCAAATTAAGCTGAAAACTGAAATATCAATGCTTGGCACACGTGTACCAACAATGTATTACAAGAGGAAGCATTGCAATATATTGACAGTTTGATATTTTCTCCCTTAAGGACATATGATCATAAGTTTTCCCTTAAGTTGTGTGTACCCTGCAATTTTGTGCAAACACTATAATGAAAGCCATAATACATGCATATTCCTTTTCAGTCATGTGGTGTGATCAAGATGCTAATCATATTTAACAGCACATAGCCCAGCTGCCATCAACAATGATTATTCTAGGGGCAGGGATGTCACATCCTTGTAAAGAAATTTTCTGCTACATCACTTGCATAACTAATAACAATATAATGTACTTAACACAAGATGATAACTAGAAGAGGAAATGTCTTTTATGACAAACAGGACACAAAAAGTCAAATGTGTAAATAGCCTCACCTCCACAGCCTGCACCACTAATATTGGAACACCACAGGGGTAATGTGTATCCCCTGTCCTCCTCACTGTGTATACCAGTGACCGTTCCAGTGACACCTCTCACAATGTCACTGTACAATCTGTGGACAACACAGCCCTCCTGGGACTTACTAATGACTCCGAGTCCCACTGTACAAAGATGGTGGACTAATTTATAAGGTGGTGTGATGAAAATCACTTTTATGGAAAAGTTTCTAAAGAGAAGTTTCTAAATGGCCGATCTGTTCTAGGACAAAAACCTCACCATCACTCATGATGCATTCCCAGGCCAGGAATATAAATATCTGGGCACCATCATACACAATAAATGCACATGGAACTCAAATACAGACAAGATCTTCAGAAAAGACAAGAAAGGCTACACTTCATGCTCAAACTGTCAGCTTAATGTGGACAGGACAATAATGAAACTTTTTTATAATTTTTTCATCGAAAGTGTTATCAGCTTCTGATATACTGCGTGGGATTCATCACCACAGCTAGTAGAAATAGTAAAGTTCAATCTAGCACCATATCTTCTACCCACGCTCCCAGACCTTAAAGAAGGCATATTCCATCCTCACTGACCACACCCACCCCATGCAACCTGTGTAACCTGTGAAGGACAATGATGTGACAGTAATAATCCATATGACTGTCATTATCAGCTGTCCATCAGTATGAACACAGAATAATACAAAAAAAAAAAAAAAGGGGGGGGGGGGGTAAAGAAGAACTGCATGGGTCCTATATCAGGTAAATGAGAATCAGGTGCTCTTTGGAGAGGGTTAGATTAATAGAAAATGCATTTATTTACTCATAATTGTGGAGACAGAATAATTTGGGGAAATGTAAATTTTTAAGGAAAACTCTCACCGTTATTATTCTGCTATTGGGTGTCCACTTTCACAGAATGAAAAAGCTGACAAAGTTGAGTAACAATATCAAAGCTGAAATACGGAACTTTTTGGTCTTAAAGTTATCCATATGGACCCTGGAGACGCATACTCCAGCTTCAGTTTGCACAAGTATCCAGCTTGCTGAAAGACACTCCAATGGCTCTACTTGGAAAATTCCTTCAAGTTGTGCAAATGCAGGAAAACCATGTGCTGCACTTGGAGTACTGCATTCTGTGGCACTGGATCTAACGAAAGAGACACCACAAGTCAGCCTAAAGTTAACAATCTCCTTTGCTATGGTAGATTCAAGTAGAAGGGCAGCTATAACACGACCTACAACTGCAAAAAAAAAAAGAGGAGGAAAGATACATGTAGATGTGAAGACACCAAAAAAGCCTAGAGATCATATACTCTGTGCAAAAACATCCAGATTAGGTTGCTGTTTCAGACACTGGTGGAGCTGGGTTGCACCTCTGCATATAGGCTTTGCTTTTTTTTTCTGCCAATTCTTTTGGCACTGGTGTTTGATCCCTGCACACTGCAAATGATCACTTCAACGGCTGTCACATGTGGCTTCTCAGTTACCATTTGTGTTTGATATAAAGGGGCTACCTGACCCCATTCAAGAATGTGGTAGTTAAAAAGTGGACTTGCTAACTAGCAACTCACACAACGCATCAAGACCTTTTCTTAAGGAGAGATTCTTTACCTCAGCATCAACTAATACGCCGAGCAGCATGTTACTTTAAATATTTTAACTTTTACAAGTGTTAAGTGGTTTGGTGGCAGGATACTGTGCAAATAAAAGTAGAACCAATTCTAGAAGTTCATATTTTATTAAAAACAAGTGGATTACATGTTTGCCAAAGTGAAGAGCAGCTCCTTATGATTCAGAAAAAGCCGTGAGTCATAAGTTACAGGTTATGCATATTTGGCAGTAACAAATACTGCTTTAAGTTGCCAGATTTTTGTGTTAGGTTTTGCATGACATTCTCTCCGCACGAGAAAGAACAGCATGTAACAGGGCTACTAGTAAGAGTGCCTTGTAGACAGATGGTTTCTCGGATGGATGACTGCCGTCCAAACGTGGCGGGCCTTAGATTTACAGGATTTCTACTCCATAAGCCAAAACCAACTATTTGTGTTTAACATGAGATCACGTTTCTCACCAATGATAACGAATCCTCCATCTGCTTCCCTCTCAGATGTTGACTTCTTCGAGTCTTTACGGAATCCAAGAAAACTGAACATGATTCTGGCCTGTTAGCACAGGGGGAAAAAGTACACATTAGACTGACAGTCATTACATGGCAAGTAACTGTCATCGGCTCATATCTACCTCTTCGGGCTATAGCGCAAAACAGACTGAAGTTAGAGGGGCACAAATGTATTCTCAAGCTGAATTAATAAGATGCAACTGAGCTTATTATAATTAACTAAAACTAAACTAAAAACTAAAACTAGGTGTTAAGAAACATTTTAGTTCATTGAAGTAAAACTGAAAACTAGACTTTATTAAAAAAAATTGAAAACAAAACTGTTTGTCAGTTTGGGCAAATGTATGAGCACAGCCATTATGAGGGGAAGTTGGTGTAGATATTTATTGAGACTGGGACGTCCACATGACTGGGTGTCACCTGCCTTCACAAACTGAATATCTATTCTGACAAACACCCCCATATTAGAATAAAAACGAATAAAACTAATAATGAAATTAAGAAAAACTAAACTAAACCTAAACATTTTATGCAGTAAAAACAAAACTGAAAGCAGCACACCCAGCTGTGCCACAAATTCTATCTTTTAACAAAAATTAACTATATATTTATTACTGAGGTTGTAGTTTGTAGAGGTCTTCTACTAGATTACATCATATTGTGAGGTGTTTCTTATTTTTTGTCCTCCCTATCTATATAATGTGGAGGGACAGAATAGCAGGGACAGAATAGTGGAAACAGCTGTCAATAAATTGCAGTCCAGTCCAACAGCAGCACTAACTATGAGCTCAATGCCAAAAACAGAAGTGAATGAACACCTCTATTACTGTGACAACAAGAAAAGCTGAACATTTTAGGCAGCAGAAAAGGAAACTTTATGGCACAACAGCTGTACAGGTCTACCGAATGAGTGGCCACTGATATAGATAGATAGATAGATAGATAGATAGATAGATAGATAGATAGATAGATAGATAGATAGATATTCACTTCTATGCAGTCTATGGCTTTAACATGAACCTGATACCACATGTCAACCGCTTTTATAAGACGTGAATGCAGCATAAAAGTTAGCTAACACGAAAAACAAAAATTATGAAAATAATTACTGTGACACGGTCTTACTGTCGCTGGGACTTGTCATGAAGTTCAGGACGGTTTCATACAGTTTCACTTTCACTTCAGTACAACTTAGCTAGTTTCGTTTGCTCTTACTTCGTTACTTGCTGTATAATTAGTGACCTGCTATACAAAAGTAGCAGGTCCAACCGAACTCTGATGAACTGTTTACGGTTGTGTTCGCTGACGCCACTGGTGCGACGGCGTGTGTCCGTGTGGGAACTAGTTCCGCCGCCTACTGTTCCGCAACGAATAGTGGATAGGCAACGAGTTTTATTTGGGTTAATATTTATTTCAAGTCATGAACAAAGAGGATAAGAGCATTGCTTACAAATTTATGAAGCATCACGACATTAAATATGAAGAAGCGCTAAAGAGAGAAATACAGGAAAAATTAATCAAACCTTACAAATAAGAGAAGTATTTTTAAAAAATGTGAGCGAACTTACTCTCACTTAGACTTTGAAAATATTGCATCCATAATAAATATTGCATCCATTCATTGTTTTCATCACTTTTCTGTTTTGTGAGGAAGACACCGTCCTGTACTGCTCCAGTTCCTTCTTGAATACAAATAACTGAGTTTTTTGTTTGTTTTTTTGTTTTTGTAGATTTGCATTTGTGAATGTGAAACTCAGCAAGAAGTAAAAAACGCATTATCATCTGTGTTACTATAAACATTGCAACCATTTTTTTTCATAGAAAAAAGTAAAATCGGGGCAAACGTTGTTAACTAAAAAAAGAAATTAATATCTTATATCTAATTCATAACACCAAAAGTACGACTTAGAGCGCAAATTCGCAGAAAGAGCTCTTCTCATCTATGTCACTCTAAACTTTTGTAAGAAATGTCTCACTGGATAAAATCTATGGATCAACTTAAATGAGACTCTTTTACCTTATTGGTCAGAATGAATTTTTATGGTAAGGACCAATCTTTTTTCCAGTCAATATTTCTAACAAAATGACTCCAGTACAATGTTGCTGTAGCAGTAGAACCTGTGTTGTCCTGAAACAAAGCTCTTATTTTGGAATTCATGCCTTTTTTCTTTTCCTCTTCTTTATTTGTTTAAAGTTACGTCAAGTACATGAAGTACACATGTTACATACATTTTTCATCAGAAAAGATTCTGTAAATATACTTAAGTGAAAAAAATAACCTAAAAATAAATTACAATGAACAACAAATAATAAAATGTAGGGAAAAGAAAGAAAGAAAGAAAGAAAGAAAGAAAGAAAGAAAGTCAGCATCTGCTAACTAATTGGGGTAAATTTGAATAATTTAATAGTAATTTAATAGTTTTCGGCAAGTTGTGTTTTCTGAGTTTTACATTTTCATAAGCTGTCAAGTATGTTTTAAAATCTGAATCTTTAAAAATGTAAAAGGAGGGTAAAGGAGGGTTTTTAAGCCAAACCATTTTACAGATGTAATATTTAACCAAAATAATCATCAAATCAATTATATAAGATTCATTTGCCGAAAACTTTAGATTTTTAAACATGAGTAATATAGCAGTCTCTGTAAGCATGAAATCTGTGTCTGATTTATTTATTTATTTTGAGAAATTATTCGTATACGTTTTATATATATGTATGTTCATACCTCTCTGAAACAACGAGCTGGGAATCTAAGATGGGAACCATATTTGTCGTCAAGTTTCCGGGGAACAAGATACACTCAGCGCACGACGGATATGTCGTAGTGACGGTTGGGAGTGTTCGATATATATTTCTGCTTTCGCCGTTGACGAGACAGTTTGAGCCCCCCATGACAAAATCCCCATGTTAGAACACTCCGCCCAACAGGTCTACCCCGTATTATAAATGTAACAGCAGTATACATATGCGCTATACAGTGGGATATTTCCCGCGCGATATTCCATTGTCACCGTTTCACCAAGGCAGCGCGAGCAGACCGTGAAGATGACAGCCGTGCTTGACGTCCCCAAACCCAGAATCAACTCGTCCATGCTGTCGCAGTACCCGGGCCGGCCGGTCTGCTTCGTTGGACATGTTGACAAGGTGTCGAGTGGAAAAGTTCAAGTGGACAAAGTTTGACGGAGTCGTCACGGAGCACGAGTGGTCGCTGTCACGAGCTAACACCGTCTCCCGTTTGTTTTTTTCAGGTTCACCCAACAGGGAAGATGTTCAAGATGCTGGACGGAGAGGGCAAAGCTGCTCAGGTGGAGCTCAACGACCCTGTGAGTGGCTCTTGTTGGTACCTTCTCCTGAATGTTGTGCTCAAAACATGACAGTTCAGTGTGATTTGGAACCTATTCAGTGCAATTCAACCTTTCGAAATATTCCCAGTGCTCACAACGTTTGCCAATAAAGAAAAAAAGAGCTGAAATGAGCTGCTGATACTGGGTGGCTTTTATGCTGAATATGCCTGGAAAACCCCAATAATTCGTGGTAGCCTCTAGGTCAGGGGTGTCAAACTGGTGCCATGGAGGGCCGAGAGGCAGCAGGTTTTCATTCCAACTGAAACCTCCATCAGGTGATTTCACTGATTACCTCACCTTCAAGCAGAAAGGAGGAACTAATCAGTGAAATCACCTGGTGGAGTTTTTGGTTGGAATGAAAACCTGCTGCCTCTCGGCCCTCCATGGCACCATGCTCTACCTGATATGGAAGTTACCAGTGTCAATAAACTGGGAAACATGCCAGATGTTTGACGTGACATACTTTACACACAAGATAGAATGCAGTGAGACTGGGATCATGAGTTATGTGTTTTGAATAATCCTCTAGTTTGTGCTGGTACTGTTTCATGAAGCATTGATTATTATGTCATTTCAGTACAGTGACATCAAGTTTCAATGAATGGCCTCACTACGGTGAAATGGCTATTATGTGGGCTAACATCATCACACATAAATCAGATGTGGCTCATTGAATCCACAAGAGTCTCAGCTTTCCAGTCAAACCCAGCTGATGGAACTCCAAGACTGTTTAGGCCCCAGTCTGCATTTTACAACAGGCCACAAGAACACATGTGGACTGCAGGGTTTGTGGCCCAAACTGCATGGGATTAGCAGAAGGTGGGCACGTCTGCTAAGGCGAGAGCTGTGGCTGCCCAGAGAACCCATTTTCATTCACACATCTGGAGGTCAGAGGTCAAGGGACCCCGCTGGAAATGGCCATGCCAGATTTTCCCTTTTTCCCCAAAATGTAGCCCAACTTTGGGGAGACAATTAGTCCTCTTGCCGACAACCTGGCATGACATACTAGGTATCGGTGGATTCCTTAGTTCATCTAGTTTTTTTTTGTTTGTTTGTTTTTTGTTTTACTTTATATACCGTAGTATATACAGTAAAATACAATAATAATGGTCTGTATGGGTTAAATGAAATTCCTGCCCACTCCTATTGAGAACATGCTTTATATTTTATATAAAAAAGAAGAAACAGTTACATTTTTAACTTGATTCTTGCATAGGCCAACATTGCATGCTGCAGTAAGTCAAGTTACATCAACAACAGTTTCAGTGATGACACAGTGTCTGCAGTCTCACAAGCTCCTCAACCATAATTGTTTCCTCAGTGTTTTACTTTCAAAAATGTTTCAGTTGACACTCCAGGTGAATAATCATCTACAGAAGAGGAGAGGCGGCATGGAGCAGCTCAGTTAGTTATGTTGCACCCACAAAATAAAAGATGTGGCCACGACATCATCATCCTGTGGCCTGGAGAGTCTGTGTGGTGGGCACACCTTGCACTCCTTGTGGCCACAAGACTGGGTTTTATGGCAATGATTTTACATTTTGTGGCCTTAAAATAGTAGTGGGATGTGATGTTTCACTTATACCCATGGTTTAATTTTTATATGAGGTATTCAATCCTGTCTGTCTTGTGGCAAGATTAAGCATGGAGCTAAATTGCATGACTTTCAGTACACTGCACTAATCTGAAAGGATTTGAGTTCAGTTTGAGTGTGCCGCCACTTATTTATTTTTATTTGTTTTCATTTTTAATGAACAGATTTCTGTACAAAATGCACATTACACATACACAAATAGGCCTGGGAGTCAGTCCACTTAGGTAAATGGAAACAAAGAACAGCAATTGCTCAGCTAGCTATCATACATGAATACAGATACATGTAGGTGCTCACTCTGGAAAATAATATAAACAGCAATGTTTAGGGGTCTCAACACAAAGTGCTTGGAACCCTGTTATTGTTATTACCTTCACTGGTGGAGTTATAACAACTTTACATCTCACTGTTCAAATGTCATAAATATCTGTGTGATTAATTCCACCTGTTCAACCATATGAGTGTGTGTTTGTGAGGATAGCAAAAATTAGCATACTTGCCCAACCCCCAGCGATGCCATAAAAAGTTGGACTCGAGCCAGAAGTTTCATTCATACAAATGACATCCAGGAGAAGCAGGTGTGGTCATTCGACACACACACATTAAGTGCATCATTCAGATGATCATTTGGGGCACTGTAAATGAATTAGGATTAAATATGGTATACATCATTGTCCTATTAGGGAATTTTTCTTTGGACTTATGTCTCTGCATTACAACCAGCCATCATGCACATAAATACAAGTGTTCTATCAAAAAATGCAATCAACAAAACACACTGCACATACATATACACACAAATGTCAGAATGTATTGAGCTAATACCTCTGATGATATTGTATGGATGGCAACAGGTGTTTTCATAAGATATTTATACAATGAGATTTTTCATAATGATTAATAATATGGATATCTTATATCTTGTATCAAATATTGATATTGTCCAGCCCTAAGTTGATTGATGTTTACAAATTAGGCATTTAACAGGGGTAGTACTGCTTTTTGTCAAAGTTTGCCCATTCAACATATTTGTCAGCTAAGAGATGGCAACAGAAGAGTTTTATGAAAGTCTTATCTAACTTTTCTTACAGCTTGAAGAGGAGCTGTCCGGCATAGTGGAGGTCATTGGAGTGGTGTCCAACAAAGGAACAATAATGGCTTCCACATATAATATCCTACGAGAAGACAAGGGCATTGCTTTTGGTAGGTCGACCTTTCTCTAAGCTAAGGATACACCAGGTGACTTTCACTAGGATCAACAGAATCACCTTTCCTTTAAACACAGTGCAGCCAGGAGTGTACTGACTGACCTAGTGTAAGGCAGCACATGTAAATGCATCTGCCAGTTTCCTGCCTTGTTCTGGTTACTCATGATCATTTGGTGTCTTGTATGCATATAAATGTAGTACCACTGTTGTCTTGTTGGCACTTTAGCTTTACAGAAAGAATGGCAACACTGAACTGTTGTGACTTATATTCTTTCCGTTTTTTTTTTTTTTCCACAGATTTAGAGCTGTATAATGAAGCCCTGAAAGTCATCCACGATTACCCACAGCATTATCCTTTCCAAGTGGCTGCAAGTGAATGAGCATTTGCCAGGGGGATTTTTCTTACTAAAGCTGGTTGATTTTTTTTTTTTTTTTTTTTTTTCCAGTTTTCATGTTGTTTTGTGTTCAGTTTGTGTTCATCCATCTGTACAAAATATGCCAAGTAATAAAAATATAACCATTAAAGAAGTAAAAGAAAAAAAGTTTTTTAACAAAACTGATTTATGTACAGTGTTAACAATAATAGCTCTTAAAGATTACACAGGCTTAAAAAAATAACTAAGAAATGTACACAATTGTGGTTTAATAAATTATATTGATCCATATGTCAAGCCTGACTGCTGCGGGATTTGCTTTTGAGGACACAAGAACACAAACTTCTTTTTTATGGAGGCTTTAACAAAATCTTGAGGGTATTTGAGAAAAAAATAATCATGAAAATTTTACACTACCAGTGAACATATATGCAAAGGAAATGTGGACTTGATTTTCAGAATTATGTGGGACCACTAAAACTTCAACTGTTAAAATTTTTGTCAGTGTGAAGTTGAGGTACAGTAGCATCTTTGTCCACTTGGGGGCAGTATAACACAAATTTAATGAACATGCCAGTATCCCTAGAGATAGTAATGCAGTTGTTTATGTTATTTTATTTTGTTACAATTTCCTTCACACCAAGAGACATCTCCCACCAACATATGCTACCTTTGTATCAATAGACATGCAGGCATCAGTATTGCACATTACTTCATTTGTCAAACACAGTTAACGCACAGAAAGGTCTGTCATTCGCACCACTCATGAGGTGCAAAGCTATCTTCTCTCTTCATATGAACTATCAAATAAAGCAGTTATGCCGAAAAATGTTTTTCAAAGTGAATTCAAGTCTTACATCAAATAAATAAGCTTAAGGTGTTATAAAATGAAGGTACAATAGGTCAAGTATCAGGTGATTCAATATTTTTAAAATTTCACTGTACATACAAAATGTTCACAATTTACATTGGAATTTTTTTTTTTTTACACAGCTTTTATTAAACAGAAAGCTACGCGAGGGTGGGTGTTGCAGTTAAATTGGATTAATGATGAATCCGTGCAGCCAGTATGTATTTGCTTATTTGCCAGCTGCTATAAATGCACAAGACTGTTTTGGTGAGGTTGGTGCTGTTGACATAATAACACTGACACACATGGCACTGGGACCACAGGACCTCACATACAGCATCAGCAGATAGTGCTCCACACAGATACAGATATTATTACTAACTGTATGACCTTTGACCCTGAAGGTCACCTGCTGACTGCTGGGATGGCAGTGTAATAGAGTGAAGCTGGTTCCAGAATCAAAGACTTTTGTTGATTTGCACTGAGGAGAGACCAAGGAAATGGCTGCGACTTTTGCTACCTGGTTGATTTTTGCGAGGAAAATCACAGGAAGTGATGCCTTTCCAGCTGAGAGATTAGTTTGGAGTAGAAGAGCGTGGTTGTCTGCATGAGCAGGAGTAGCCATCATGGCTGAACTGACAGAGGGAGTTTTTTTCTTGCCCTCTATGAAATTTGAGTCAGGGGATGTCATGTTTTGTCTGTTGTGTACTTGGTGGTCTGTAAAGCCCTTTGAGATCGTAAACAGTGATAAGAGACTCTAAATAAATTTGAACAAAGAAAAGAGCGCCAATAACAGAAACTCAGACTTCATGAACAGAAAATTCAAGAAGGGTCAAAGCTTGGGACACACTGTCTCATTGCAAAGTGCTAAAGCAAGCATCACAGTAATGACCCCTTATCACCACAGATATCACCATGATAATTAACAAGAGTTTAGGTTAGAATTTAGCTTCTGCTCCCTTTAAGTGCAGCAGAGTCTCTCCAGTGAGCCAGCATGAACAGCAGCAGGACCCTGGCTCTGCTAGACCCAAATGGAACAGAGACTTCATTTATGTCATTAATGAGACCTGTGTTTACCTGCTGTTCATGTCAAAATGGCTGCGGGGAAAAAGGTCTATAGTGTCTCACCCAAGAGCTTACTGAAACACCTCGTCCCTCTTCAGGTCAAGAGGGCTCAGTTTGTAGTCTCTCGTCTTGCTCGTCCTCCGTGCATCAGGCCTCTGTGGTCCTCAGCTCACTGCAGGAAGGTACCGTACTGCTGAGGGCAGCCACTGATCTCATGGTGAGACATGGTGCACACAACATGATAGGAAGCTTGAATTTTCCTTCTACAGGCCATATGCTATGTGGCTGGATAAATGGGGAACATATCTGTATATGTTCCCCATTTAAGCAGCGACATAGGTTTATAGAAAAGATAAGAACCTACAAAGGTTTGGCTATCTGCCAGAGAGTAGATAAACTTGCCAGGCACAGTGAAAACCTGGGTAGCATTTTGGATTTTGTGCAGAGTAAACTGTTTTCTCTGCCTCCTCTCTAAAACAGATCCATCTCTGGTCAGCGGGACTTGGTTGTTCACTGATTGTGCTTGGAGAGCACCATGAAAGCTGCAGATTTATCTTTTTCTGAAATGTATAATACTATCAGTCCACATTCATGCTGATTTTGATCAGCATTGTGTATACACATGTATTTGATCAGATATAGTCTCAGGGATCTCCATCTGAAAATATTTAGTTATTCCATAACTGTCTACACTGCTGACTGGCAGATTAACAGTGCAGAGTATAATACCCATGACCCGAATAGTCATTCTTATACATTCTCTCACGGACCTAACTTATAGTCAGTGAGATAATAGTCAATTAAAATATTTTCCCCATTTTTCTGGGGACCCCCTAGATCCCACTCAAGGACCCCAGTTTGAGAACCCCTGCCTTACACTCAGCAAGACCAGATACCTACCAGGTATTTGGGAGGAAAAAGTGAAGCATACTTTTACAAAATAATTAATTGTACAAATGATGATGCCCTGTTGGAAAGTGTCATTTAGGTCCATCGATGAGTCTGCATTTACAGTAGGTCCAAAGGGCCAAGTCTCCTGCCATTCATTTCTGTGACAACATTCATGTTGCCTGGAGCATGAACTCTACCTGTTGTGGTGGCCCTCTGACGTTCCCTCTGGCATCACCAACAGGTAAAACTGTTAATGTTACACATGATTATCTTAAAAAGTTTTTGCATTGCAATGAAATTTGGGTCCAACAGTCATGTTGGCTATGTAATAAACTTTGGTGACTCCATGACCATGCTTGTAAAAATGTAGTTGATAGAAGTGAATAATTAGTCTAGAATTTAAGTCCTTTGCTGTTTTTTTCTAATATTTTATATAAGTATATAGCATATTGGGAAATTTGCTAATCAAATCTCACTTTTCATGTAGTCTTTAGTATGATCAGGAACCTCCTCAGCAGAATGTGAAGTCCCCAACCTCGGAGGCTGCCTGCATGGCTGGGAATGGAGCAGATTACTCTGGGATAATATGGTGAAGGCATCAATCAGGTGTGTGTGTGAGTGCTGGGAAAGAAAGGATTCAAACTCAAGTTCTGATCACTGGAAATCCTCAAATACAGAAATAAAACAAACAAATGAATTACGAGTAAAGGAAGGAAAAAGGGGAAATGTTTTCAAAATCCTCGCCAAAACCACAATCCCAACATCTCTTACATCTCCTAAAGCAGTGGTGAATACCAGCCACTGGAAAATGGAGGCAGAAAAATGTGAACACGGTGGAGGTTATCACTTTAAAATATAGCTGTATGGCAAATTGATGTATGGATGTGTATATCATTACCACAGAGGCAGAGTGATAATTGCTGCTGGTGGTAATATAACAAACTGTATCCATGCTGTGCTCACCCGCTTGATGGGTGGGAGAAGAGTGGCCTGGAGCAAGGCAGCTGCCATGTCCCGGCAAGTTCAGACACTGCAGCGATTGTTGCAGCATCTGCTCCCTCCACCTCCGCTCACTGTCAAGATCACTTCAATCTCACACACTTTGAAAGATGTCTCGATACACTCTGACTGGTTGTCCTGGTCGAAGCATGCATACGCAGATCATGTGTCAGTCTTTGGTTTTTGTCTCTGGTCTCAGGCAGCAGCCAAAACCATGTGGTTCGGTGCTGTCCTGCAGAGCCAAAGAGAAAATATATCCAAGATAAAAACACATAATTGAATTTGAAATTGTGTAATTTGTGTTGCTATAAAGTCGAAACCAAAGCTTTAGCTTATTGAAGCCCAGGAGCCCGTGGGTGGGCTTTTATTTGAAAGAGGCAAAATTTACTTTATTTCTTTTTATTTTGGGGGGGAAATTGTCTTTATTTTTTAGACACTTTATAGTGATTTTTGTGGTCATTTTAAGGTAATTTTCTTATAATTTTTTTTTTTTTTACTTTTTTCTTAATTTCTTGATATCGAGTTTTGCAGTCCAGCGCCTATACCTCTGGATTGAAGCTGTCTGATAATGGGGCCTGTATTCAATATTTTTTAAGTTTGATCATTTTAATTCCAAAAAAGCATTTTTCCCAAAGGTTTTTCATGTGAAAAGTCTCTAAAGTAGTGGTGAAATTTGCCTCGGTAGTTAAGAAGCCTGTTAAGGCAGGGTGAGGGAGGTTTAACTGCACACTGACTTTTACAGAGTGGCAGCCCTGAAGGTGTTAAGTGAAGCCGTATCCTCACCTTCATCATATCATATGTGAACTACATTGAAGTGGCTGATATTCAGTCTCTATTAGGTGACCATTACCAGAAAGCCAATACATATAACAGTTTAACACTGCAACATATTAATGAAATGTAACTACCAATGCTACTCCTTCAGATAATGACTAGCTCTTTGAGGATTTTTTTACTTCTCTTTGCAAGGCTGGATTTTTATGATGCAGCTCTGTCCAGCTTGTTAACCCTGAAATGACCACTATAATTGCAGGACTGAGCTGTGGATCTTGTAAAGCTTATTGCGTTTTAACCCATTAGCATACCTCCACAGGAGAATCCTTCATATTCTGCATACCACGGTGGACGTAGTGACTGAAACATCAAGTTTGCCCGTCAATGCATCAGCTCCTCATGATACAATGTGAGCCAACATGTCTAAAACAACCTCTGCATATCCATCACATGCCTACCAGTGGCCCTGAGCGAAGCTTTGGACGAACCATGTGAAGCTGTCAGGCCTGCTAAAGCTGTAAGTGCCACAGGGAGGTTTTCCTGTGTCCCACCTGTGACGTGTCTAACAAATGATCCAGGCATGGCAAGTTCAAGAAAACTTCATACCTGCAAGCGCCTGATGGAGAAATTGAAAGGCTCTAAAACTGTCTCGGCAGCTTGGTGCTTCAACAGATATATGTGGCACTTTGAAGTCACATTTCAGCTTTTTTATGATAATGCTTAACACCTAGAGTTAAGCCCGACTGTGTTCAGCATTTTGGGTTTTGAGCAATCTGCCAAGGTATAAGTGCACCTGGCTTTAAAGGGAATGAGAGATGGCACTCTGATTGGTTTACTGCCTGATACACCCAAACACACCCTTGATTAATTAAGAGACTAAGTACAACCCTTGGAACCATGTGCCTGATGTAACAACCCTTTTTTTTTTTTTTTTTTTTTTTTTTTTTTTTTTTTTTTTAGCAAAAGTGGACTTGGACACACCCTAAATGTCCTTGCCCCATACTCTTCAGATGGTGTGCTTAGGTTGTTAAAATAGAGCCCCTCAAGTTCAGTCCAGCCATGTTCAGTATTTTGGGGTTTGATCTTTTGTTACAAGTACTGGATGTTGCTTGTACACATGGTTTGAGGCGATTAAATGGCCCCATCAAAGAGTCTTATCTTATCTCATCAAACACTAAAACACATATTACCAAGTGCACATGGACAATATAGGCATTTTTCCAGTTATCAACATCTGGAACGATCCAGCAACTAATGTATTTCCTGTATCACTCCCTGCCAGAGGATAACATACACAATAGTACCATCTTCTTCCAGATTACTAAAAGATTGCTGGCAAGTAATGTTGTGGCTAGCCTCTTTTCCTCCACTCCCCTCTGTCACACACATTTCACATAAATGTAATACTACTGTCCAACATAACAC
This sequence comes from Myripristis murdjan, assembly GCF_902150065.1. Taxonomy (NCBI): domain Eukaryota; kingdom Metazoa; phylum Chordata; class Actinopteri; order Holocentriformes; family Holocentridae; genus Myripristis; species Myripristis murdjan. The sequence continues at coordinate 28,639,540 of NC_043990.1, read as the reverse complement.
CCAGCAGATAAGTGAAATAATATTTTTAAAATTGGGTGAACTACCCCTTTACTGATGGACTGATATGCTCATGCTCAAGACTCACAATGTCCTTCAAAGCACAGGAGTCAATCATCTATTTCCTAATGACAGCACAAAGCACCACGTTAACATGAGTCCCACTGCTGGATTCCCTCTCTGTGCCATCTGCATATGATGATAGTGGAGTCTGCCTCCATGTGGCTGTTTGTCTTTCTTGATCTCAGTCGCATGCTATTGCTACATCCAGACAGATAAGATCAAACTCTAAATCTCTAATGATCCCTGTGGGGAAATTGGCTCGTTGCCGCAAATAATCGGCTATAGCAAAGAATAACAGAATCAAAAATAAGTGCAAATGGAAATATTAACGCTAACACAATAAATAATCCCAAAATGCCAAGTCCATAGCAAGTAGAGGCATGGATGAAATTATGAAAAACTTGGAATGACAGCATAAAACCATGTGGTGGAGCTGAATTCTCTTTATTCCCCTGGTTCTTTTTGACTCTTGCCCCTTTGAAGAGCTTTCAAATTTGTGTCCGATTTTTTTGGCGGCTCCACTGAAGGCCGCACATTTGTCCCAAAGTGTCTGGACGTGCAGACGTACGCTGTCAAAAAGCTATTCGCCTTATCAAAATAGGTTCAACTGCAGCAGGAAGCGCCCTCTAAACTCCCAGTCTAGGCTGGTATTGGTGCTGGTGCCGCCCGGCTGTGTTGTGTTAGCAGAGCTGTCTGCAGACACAGTGCCACAGCCAGCATTACCACCAGTCTCTTCCCATGCAGCCAACAGCAACAGGCATCCACGGCACATTTCTCTAGTTTCACATTTCACACAGTTTTGAACGTGGCTTCGCATCTCCACACTGACTGTCTGGACCTTAAACCTACAACAAGTATCAATGTATTGTGAGGAGAAACATTCAGCTCATGCAATAAAAGAAAGAGAAACAATTTCTGGCTTGATTTCAGTGGCTTGATCCAAATCATGTCTCAGAAATCCAAATCCTCAATGCAATCCCATGTCTACCTGCACCTTAATCAAAGATCCACAGCTACACAGATGGCTGCTCTCAGCTTGTCTATGAAATCATGGGCATGTTTTCTTTAGACAAGGGAACAAAATGTAGGCGCAATTTTATGAATTTGAGAGCTCTACAAGTCAAATTGAAACTGAAAAGAAAAAAAAAAAAGCAAATCATACACACAATCAGGATTTTGTGACCTCAATTTAGAATTTCATGGGCAGGATTTAGGGTAATGTGCACACACACAAATAAATAAAAAGGTTTTTATGGCCTCTCCATAGGTGTAGCAGGATTATTACAGGCTGAAATGATATAAAATAGGTGACCAATTAAAAGAAAAAAAAAACCAACACATGGACTATTTTCTTGTGCGGTCTAAGCTCTCTGTGCTGGTCCTCAGTCATAACACTGACTGGCAGGAGCCTGAAAGGTTCATAAAACGAGTGATAGAGCAGAGGAAAAGAAGAAGCTAGCCATGAAGCCAGTCACAACATAGCTGGCCTAACGTTGCTACTTCAGTGAGGAAGACAAATGGCAGCAAACTCAAGCAATCTACTTGTGTCTCTGTGGTGGCTGCTGCTGCTCTGCTGTGGAGGGATACAGGAAGTTAGTTGAGCAAAACTGCGGGTGTGCACTTGGTAATCATATGTGCATTTTAGTATTTGGAAAGCAACACTTGTAAAGTGAAGCTAAACCTTCTTTGAGTGGATTAAGGCAGTTATTTTTCAGACTGTTAGCTGGGGGGAAGTCCACCTCAATGGCAGGAGGCTAACAGTTAGCATTTGGAGCATCCAGACAGTATCCAGCACTGGATACTGGCTAACAATGAGAGGAGGACAGAGCCACCACGGAAATAATATCACATTTATCAAAATGGATGAACTGTCATTTAAAATGTATTTCCTGCAACACTGACGTAGAAGAGCGCCTGAAAGTAGAACATTTAAACATCGCAGTGAAAAAAGAACTGTGGTTACCCATTTTTAATATTAATAATAAATTAATAATAATAATAAAAAAGATAGGGTCTAGCCTGCAGGAAAAAATGTGTCTTTGTGTGAGACCCCTCCAACTTGTCACGTATGTTTGAGAATATTGTGGCATAGTTTTTGCATCTGGCCTAGGCTTACATGGCCATTTAGATAGATAGATAGATAGATAGATAGATAGATAGATAGATAGATAGATAGATAGATAGATAGGTATACTTTATTGATCCCAGACTGGGAAATTCACACGTTACAGCAGCATCATCAATAAAAACAAAAAATTAAAATTAAAAGTATATACAATAGAGCCTGTGAAATACTGTGAAACTCAACAGTGTAAAATAGCAGAAACTGTTGCAACATGCTGGTCAGAAAGGGTTTTATTGATTAGATTTTGACCAGCAGTCCATGATGCCTCAGATGTCGTGGAGCCTAAACCCACTTTAACCCAGGTGATCCACATTTTTATTGGTAAAATAGAGGTTACCCCATTAATGAGCGTAGTATCTTTTAAGGGCAACATCAATGATTTTCTTAGTATAAATGATTTTATTTTTTATCTATGGTCGTTTGCCTTATGAAGCTCACCAGATGAAAGTTTAACCTCTTTTATGCTTGTTTATATTAACTGTATTAACCATGATACTGTGTCTTTCCCCACAAGCTAGTAATATTATTTATTAGACTACATTCGCCGACATTTTTTTCCCAGGAGCAGAAGCAGGTTTCTTCGACATCTCTGTGATTTATGCCAGGAATTGGACGAGGCCTTATCTAAGCCTGTCTGCAAGAATTATGGGGACAGATAATGGGCTTTTCTCATACTGACATCCTCCAGTCATTCAAATTTCACAGGTAAGAGTCAAAAGAAAATTAGGCTGAAAGCATGCTAGAGATCCATCTGCTCTCCACCCCGCCGAATTGACCATATTTCAATCTAATACCCGAGGTTGGCCAACATTTACTTCTACTCTAATTTCCCGACCCTGTAATTCATTTTAAGTGCCTCGACGTCTGGTATTTCACACAGTGGATCATGGATAGAGTTCAGTTGCTCACACTTTCTTGCCAATGGAAGATAACGTATGAATTGTTACATAGGAATCATAATCAGTGCTCTCTGTGATATGTAACTAGGTTTTTCACTATTCTCACCTTGGCACAAGTTGAGAATGGCACAACCCAGTGAAATCAGCTAAACTAAACTCTTAAAAATCGTTCAAGTTGTCAGGTATAGTAGTTTTTCAAGATTTCTTTGCCTGCTTTTGGCTGCTGTTTGTAAGTCAAGACTGGGAATATTAATACATGCTGTGAAATGAGACATTCCTTTAAAAACAAAAAGAAATACTGTATTTTAATTAGTACATATGCATCTCTATTTTGATTTCTGCACTTTGTATTACTCAGTGTTCTTCAATAAAGGTTCATAATAAATGTTCTTTAATGCATGTACTTCATGCCTTTAAGTACAGGCATGTACTTAAAGGCTTTATTGTGAAGGTGGTGACAGGAAGTCTTCCTGTCTTCCTTCCGAGTTACATTGTGGTTGACTTGCTGTGTGTCTAGTTTCATTATGAGAGCTGCAGCAGGTTTGGCTCCAGTGCCGGTGGCTCTCCCTGCCGCTCCCTGACAGCAGCCTGGAGTACAGCAGCCTCTGGATATACTCAGCAGCTCTGACTGATCTGACTGATGGATTAATCTTGGACTGTTTATTAGTTTATGACCAAAGAGGTGAGGCTTCTTTTTATTCGAAAAAAAAAAAAAAAACATTTTTATGTCAGCTGATACTTAAAGTTCCTTCAAACTGCATAAGATATGCAAATGTGAAAACAGATTAATCATATTGCATATGCATGTTTACATCTTTTTCTGTTTTTGTATCAGCCTTATTCCCCACTCATAATGCATTCTAAAAGCTTGCTGCAGACAAATTCCTTATTATTATTATTTTTATTATTATTATTAGTAGTAGTAGTAGTAGTAGTAATAATGATGATAATAATAATAATAATAATAATAATAATGGTGGTGGTAGTAGTAATAGTACTGGTATTTGTGGTATTTCTCACTGTAGTAGTAATTACTACTAGCAGTAGTAGTAATAGCAGCCATTTTAGTAGTGGTAGTTGTAGTGTTAGTAATAGTAATGGTAATATTACAGCAGTAGTAGTTATAATAGTTGTAGTAACAGTAGCAGGTAGCCATAATAGATTTAGTAGCAGTAGTTTTAGAAGTAGTATTAGTATAAGTGGTAAAGGGAGGTAGTACGGCTTGCAGTAATAGTGGTATTAGTTGTAGTTTTAGTGGTTGTAGTGATAGCAGCAGTATTGTTAGTGGTATTGTTATTACTGTTGTCCTATGAGTAATGGATACCATAGTGGGTTAATTCTACACATAATCCAGGGTTAAACAACAAGCTACTGATGACAACTATGTACTTGTTCTGAGTGGGATTATGGCATTTTAAATATTAATTTACTTTTCTTACGTTTTTACTGAAGAGTGCAATAATTTTCATTCCCTCAAGTCCAGGTGTAATTTGTGTATTTTAAGGTGTGTCTTCAGAGGTGACATAGGACAGATGGATGTGATGGGTGACCTGTGGGTTAGAAAAATGAGAAATGTACAGGATGCTGTCAGAGTTGCTCTCAGAGTCGCTCTCTTGTTGTGGTCTTGTCTCCCCCTTGTGTTGCTGGGCATTCACTGCAGTCATTGGAGGCCAGGCTCATGTCTGAGCAGAGACATGTGACGATACATAATGGCAAATATCCATGGACTGATACTGTGAAATAAATAGCTTGGAGGGACACATCATGAACAAAATACTAATTCTCACTATTTCTCTTTGATATTTTTCCAGGCAGAGCAGCTGGGTTACGAAGAAGATGACAATGTGGTGGTTTGTAGAGATTGTGATCCTCATTTTGGCCCTGTCAGACCCAACCACAGGCCAGAGCAGAAGAAAGAAGGGACAAAGAGATGATAACCAGATCATCCTTAATGAAGGAAAAAGTAAGAGGTTTACTTGTTACACATGAGCCCAGAAACTTCAACAGTGTTCTTTATCATTATTAAGAGACACTTTCATGTTGTGTCTCTCAAAATTTATCCACAGATTCTTGACAAGGCTGAAAAAAATCTTAATACGAGGCCTTAAAAACTATCAAAAGTTGTAAATGCGTTTTTTCACCATACAATCATGAGCATATATTTAACTGAGAACAATCAAATTGCGATATTGACAGATTGTTTACATTTGTTGATAGTATGGGGCAAACACAGTTTACAAAGCAGTATCAGTTTAATACAATGTAGAACATGTGTTTTTTTTCATCATACCTGCTTTACTTTTATTATTTTACACTTAGTGCACAGTTTTCAGTTTTGAACAGTCTTACATAACAATAGTTTTGTCCATTCTGCAATACTTTAAATCAACATAAAGGACAGAGAGAAAATATTTTTCAAAAAGACTTAACAAGTAAACACATAAGGGACATGCACATAGAACAAGAACATAAAGACACCAAAGGGCTTATATATCATATATATATATATCAAATACCACATCTTCACATATTACTAAGTTCCAATGTCAATAAGATGACAAACACAATGATCCTAAAACTTTAGCAAATTAAAGAGCCTACAAAGTTGATTATTATCATTATTCTCATTGTTATAATTATTATAACATCCATAATGCTATAACTTTATTTGGAAAGCACTTATCAAGCATGAAGTATCAAGAAAGAGCAATGTATTGAATGATAAAAAAAAAAAAAAAAAAAAAAAAAAGTTTTACGTAATAAAAGGAATTATAAAAGAATAAAAAATAGAGTGAAAGATTACAAAGAAGTAATATAAACCAAGAATGAAAAAAGACAAGAGTTCCAGTCAGGGTCTGTCTAGAGTGTCTAGAAAAACATTTCACTTTCCCAAGTTCTGTGAACTAGCCCTGATGGGAGGGAACCCTAATATTTTTCCAAATCCTCATTAAAAATAAACCCTCAAAGTCCGTCACCACCAGTGGATCACCCAAAAGGTATAGCACAGAGGAGAATTAAGAGTCATTACTGGTAAATTCTTTCATATCTTTGTGAACTTGTGTCAGAAAAACTTGAACCAATGGGCATTCCCAAAAGGTATTCACTAGTGTGCCCTCGGGGCTCTGGCTTTGAGTTCCAGCCAGCAGCCCAGTAGAGCTGAGCGAATATTTTACTCTGAAAGAGACTAAAGTTTCCATACATTGACAATTTCCTGAAGTTTCCCATAAATGACAATTTCAAGTCTTTCTCCCAAGCCATCGTTAGTGTTGTGGATATTTTAGGCATGGTATAATATCTTGGTGTTATAAAGAGTGGCTGCATGGAAAGCTTCACATATCTCAAATTATGAATGTTTTATTGGAATTAGGAAACACAGTTGGAGTCTTATTCTGCTCATTTGTGGTTTCAGAACTTTTATTAGTTATGTTCAGCCAAACATTACCTAGTTTTTGCTTTTATTTTATTTCTGAAGACTTTATTTCTTAAGAGTTAAACTGATCTGTTGAAAGCTGGCACAAACCCTGATCAGCCCACTGTGCCAGTGTACCAACTGCCTGAAAACTGTCAACTCTCTTCTCAGTTCTGGTTTATAAGTGAGCTGTTTTTTTGCTCCCTGCCTAGTCCTGATCTGCCCTGTGGAGATCATGTTCATCGTGGACAGCTCAGAGAAGGCTAAGGTCCTGCTGTTTGAAAGGCAGAAGGAGTTCATCCTGCGTTTTAGCACAAAGATCATGCAGCTCCACTCAGTCGGCTGGCGTCTGCGGGTTCGTCTGGCTGCTCTGCAGTACAGCAGCACCGTCTCAGTGGAGCACAACTTCAGAGACTGGCAGGACCTCGACGTCTTCCAGAGCCGGGTGGCCTCCATGACCTACATAGGCCACGGCACCTACTCTGCATATGCCATCAGCAATGCTACACAGGTTTTCAGCCGCGAGACATCCCCCAACAGCCTGAGGGTGGCGGTGCTGATGACCGATGGGGTGGACCACCCTCGCAGCCCCAGTGCTGTGACAGCTGCCGCCGAAGCCAAAAACCACAACATCAGAGTGTTTGCCATCAGGCTGTCTGGTTTGCCCAGAGAGGGTCCAATGGGTGCCAGGCTGCGTTCCATTGCGAGCGCCCCCCCACACCAGCATGTCTTCAGTCTCACTGATCAGCAGCTGGATGACAGACTCTACAATGAACTGGTTAGTTATGTGTGTTTGCATCGTTAGACCAGTAGGACATCATCATGTTGTCTATCACTGATATGATGGATGTTCCTCCCTGACCACAGCTACATACAACCAGTTTTGAGATAGGCCATTTGCAGAGGTGCTCTAAATATCATTGCTACCAGATGCAATGTAAGACCAGGCAGATGCACTAGAATTATGTGGTGGTCTACTGACATGGCTTCCAGGGGTTCGAGTACCTCTGAAATGCCTATATTCAAACAGGTTAGAGTGTTTACTAAAGCCAGAAACCTATGGTAACTAGAGCCATGTTCAAGAACCAACTAAACAACCACTGTTTTTCTACAGTATTACTACCAATTAATTATTTTTTATCACAAAATACCTTATAAAAACATGGTAGTACCATGGCTAGTGCCATGATAAAGAGCACAGTAATCATTGTTACTATAAAGTGCATAAAACCCATTAGAAACCAGAGGGAGGTGGCACAATGGTGAAGTGGTTAGCGCTGTCGCCTGGTCCTGGGTTCTCTCTGTGTGGTGTTTGCATGTTCTCCCAATGTCTGTATGGGTTTCTGAACTTAGGAACTTTGGAACTCCAGTTGCCTCCCACAGTCCGAAGCCATGCAGGACAAGTGAATTAGAGATTCTAAAGATTCTAGATTGCCCTTGAAATTGTCTGTATGTGTGTTTGCCCTGCAATGGACTGGTGTCCAGAGTGTTTCCCTGCACTCTGCCCAATGAACATTGGGATAGGCTCCAATGCTCCATGACCCTAATCAGGATAAGTAGATTGGCGACTGACTGACTGAATGAATGAATGAACCAGGGGGAATTTTTATAAGGGAAATGGAGTACAAGCTAAACAGTGAGTTTTGAGGGCCAGGAGTCTCTTATTGATACCAGTAGTCACTGGTATCAATCAACAACCCTGTGGACACCCCCACTGATATATTATGGTTATTGTGTGCAGTGGGACAACAAAGCCTGTTTTAGAATATCAGATTTCTTAATTTCTTATATCTTGTTTATTTGCTGAATAATTCTTTCTTTTTTTTCTTTCTTACAGAATACTATTGTCACCACTGGGGTAAGCACTGGGAAGTTAAATCATCTCTGTTAATAATAATTCACAAACTTATAGAGTCTCTCTGTTAGTTTGTTGAGGTCCATCTATATCTAAAAGACATGGCTGATTTTTTGTCCCGATATTTTTGCTCTTTCTCCATGTCTGTGTTTCAGTGCCCACAGCCCAAGTCCTGTCTGTGTGATAAAGGGGAAAGGGGTCACCCTGGAGGCACTGTGAGTATATGTTATCATCCTGTATTGTTTCTAAACTTGTACAACTCTCTGTTCTGATGTCTATCACACATGAATAGTGTTATCATCAGCTTTGGACCTTAACAGCTTTTGATGATGTCAGCAGAGAACTGCCAGTCCCCTTCATCGCTCTGTCTGCATATTATTAATTACTTCTTACTTATTTCACAATACAATACACTACGATTTGAAACAGCATTATACACCATGATACGACGTCATACAGTGCAATATGAAACGACATCACACAACACCATATAACACGGCATGACACAACATGACACAACACATCATCACGCAATACTATCCAATACAGTATGATATAATACAATACTGTGGAGGAAAATAATGCTGTTGATGTAGGTACTGGTTAGTGGTTAGGCCAGGCCATCCCAAATTATCCTAAGTGTGGAGTAGAGATGTCTCCCTTCTGCTTACTCCACAGCACCTGACTCCCTTATGTGGTGTTCTAGTACATAGGCTACAGCAGATTCAACATAACTCATCCTGGGCTCCGTGTCTCTCTCCCTCGGGTCTTTTCTTCAATAAACCTCACTCCTTTTCCATAACAGATACCATACCACATGACACTATACGGTGCGATGCGATGTGATGCAATATGATACAATAGATTATGACACCACTTAACATGATATGATATGACACCACACAACACCACATGACATAACACAATGTGATATGATATGATGCAATACGATACGACACAACACAACACAACACCATACAACACAATATGACATGACACAATGCTATGCGAGACACGATGCTATACTATATAATATGATACAATGCAACACAATACCACACTCAATACGATATGATACAATGTGATGCAACACGATACAATTTGAGCGGCAGCGCGCAACATGATATGATACAACAGCACACCACACAATACATTGCAATAAGATGCCATGTGATGCAACATGGTATGACCCCACACAAATCAATGAAATACAATACAACGATATGACACCACACAACAAAATACAATGTGATATGATGCCAGACAAGACAATTTGATGCAATATGATACTACACACCACATACTATGTGATGTGATATGATTTGACATACAACACCACATGATACCACACAACATGATACCACACTAAATGATACAAGACACAATACTATACAATATGATGCATTAAGATAAGATATGACACCACACAATAAGCTGCAAGACCACACAACACCATACAATACAATGCAGTATAATATGATACAAAGCATGCAACATAAGACTACACTATACAATATGATACCAGACAACACAAGATGATGTGATGTGATGAGATGCAATACTGAGCGGTGTGGCTCCGGAGGAGGAGTGGTCGTCTGGTAATCGGAGGGTTCCCGGTTCAATCCCCGGCTCCTTCAGAGTGTGTCAAAGTGTCCTTGAGCAAGGTAATGAACCGCTGACCACTCCTGATCAACAGCAAGGCGCCTTGCATGATAGCCTCTGCTATCAGTGTGTGAATGTGTGTGTGAATGGGTGAATGTGAGGCAAACATTGTAAAGCGCTTTGAGTGGTCAGTAGACCAGAAAAGTGCTATAGAAATGCAGTCCAATATAATGTGTTATGATACAACACCACACAGCGTTACACAATATGATGTGATACAATATGATACCAATATGACAATGCAATGTGATATGATACGACACAACATGATATAATGTGATATGATATGACAGAATAGAATGTAAGATAAACAGATAGGAAGTGCAAAAGATAGATCGAATAAAAGAACTGTGCTTATTGTTCTTGTTGTACATTTACTGGACACAGTCAAAATGGAAGCACTGCCACCTAAAAAAGTAAAATCTTCTACTCTTTCTCATCAAATTAGTGCGAATGCCTCCACGCATAGAAAGTCAATGTTTTAACCCTCAGTGAACGAGTGGGAATGAGTTGCTGTGATGTCTGGTTGGACTTAAAATCTCCAGACTTTTAGGTAACAATGCCAGATAGTTATTAATGGAAGACAGAATTTCTGTAACACCTTACTGCCCAACTGTGTATGATGGGTCCAGGTTGACAGTGGTTTACTCTGTCACATAGAGGCTCATTAAGCCTCAGACCATGGTGTGTTATTCCTGGATAACCAGGGATTCTCCCAGCCTCAGCACGCACTGGCCTCAGTGCAGCAGGTGCATCTGGCCTGCACCCAAAAGACTACAGGGAATGACATGAAAGAGCAGGAAGTGTTTCCCACAATGCAAGTGTAGCAGGCAGTGAGAGGGCCTACTGAAAGGGGCTGTGTTTTCACTGGCCGCACTATTGAAGAGAGGCTCTTGCAGGGAAGCAAAGGTCAAGGACGGAAGATTAAACATGAGCAAACACCCAGGCCTCAGTGAGCCCTGAACCTACTGCGCAGAGGTAGAGGTTTATGTTGTACAGGGGTTACAGACAGGGCGCACTCAGAATGCCCCACCTTACCTTTGCCTATATACACATGGAAACCAAACTAAAAAGGGGCCCAAATATTCTCATTCTGCACAATCTCTTGCTGTTCTTTCATCCAGGGGAAACCAGGCGAGCCAGGATCTGATGGGCCTCCAGGTCCAAAAGGATTTCGTGTAAGTTTCTATTGTCTCCATAATCCACTGCTGGTAGTTAAAAGAATCCAAGAAACATCTTTTGCTAATGTTGTTTGTCTGGTCTTGGTCAATGCAGGGGGAACCGGGTATTAATGGCCGTCCAGGAATGGATGGCATAGAGGTAAAATTCAAATATCAATCTTTTATGACATAGCAAATTTATACCTGTTAGCATTATGGTGGGTCTCTGGACTGTAACTGTATGATGTAGATGATGTAGTATTTTATAATTATAGTGTGACATTTTACTTTCCTTAGGGGCGACCTGGCAGCAGAGGGGAAAAGGTAGGTGTCATTTGTATGTAATTTTATATTTGATGCATCATTTTTGTAAAAATGCTAATGATTTAAAATTTATTTGATGGATGAAAGAAATACTTTGGAATGTTCTGATATATTTTGTGCATTTTAAAGGGCTCTGTGATTTGGGAAATAGTGTTAATGAAGATCCTTTGAATCCAAGGAGCTGCCACTTATTATGCAGCAATGACTGCAGAGAAAGTGCCAGAGCCAGATTAGCTGTGGAAGACAGTATGACTGAATTCAATGCCCACAATCTGTATCTTGTACTTCAGTAGTCTCTGTCTTTACCGGTTGTATATCCTAGGGGGAACGTGGTGAGTGTGGCGCACCTGGTACAAAAGGAGAACAGGTAGGTTTTATTAACCCTTTTTTGTTTTGTTTTGTATAGATTGTTTACTTGGCTATTATATGAACATGGTAAAATTATATTAATGTTTTACTCCCAGGGAGAGGATGGACCTCCTGGCCCCAGAGGCTCCAGAGGAGAGAAGGTGAGCTTTTTAAATGTTAGAACCTATTTACACCTGGTCAGTTCATTTATCTTGAGCATCTAGATTAGCAGATAGGTTTAGTCCACATAAAACCACCTGTGTAAATGCAATCATGATGCATATAATGTCTTAATCAATCTGACTGCTGGAACCACCCCTGGAGACTTGAGACATCCATCTCTCCAAGATGCTATCAACAACACAAAATTCCACCCAAATATGAAATCATTGCAGAACACATTTAAAATGACTATCTTGGCTGAATTCTTGTGTCCACATTGACCTATGGACAGCATTGCCACAGTCACTACAAGGTCCAGTGGTTAGCTTCATCAGCCATTCTGTGTTGTACATTCACTATTTGCTATTGTTTTTGCATACACATTTTGTCCTTATTCCATCAGTTTATTTTGGAATCAGATATACATTATGATACTTCCTGAAATCCTTATGACCCCTGATCCAAAATGATGAGCAGCAATTTAGAATTGAACATCAGAATCAGAAATGCTTGGGTCATGAAACTGAGTGAGTTGCAGTTGCTCAAATTCTCAAGAGAAAAATATACAGCAGCATAAGTGAAATTATAAGAAACAGAAAGGGAAGGAAGGAAGAAATATAAAAATATGTGAAAAAATCAAAATATAAAAAATATGTGAAAGAAATATGAAGTGCCTGAGGTGTGGATGTAGCCTCGGAAGCCCATGTTCAATAAAAGTGGTGGGCTAAATTTTGCGGGTTATCTATCGTTAAGTGTGTGGCATATGTCTCTTGTCAATCAGGCCCTACCATGCAATGCTCTGGCATAACTCCATGTATATGATCATTCATACCTGAATGGGTGTGTGGTCAAATTGAAAGATTCCTGTGTCCATCCACATCCGTGCTGAAACAATCGGTACTATGGTGAAACCCACCGAGTATGAGCCCTTCTCCTGCTCTGCACTTATGGAATGTGATTTGTGGATTAGATCTTATCCCCCTCTTAATGTAGCCTTTCTAAAGCTGGGAATCCAAGCTTGCACTGTTTTGTTGTAGTCATTGAGCAGACTTTGTCCTACAGGATTAGAGTTTCAGCACATGTTATCCACTCCCTCTCTCCTTAAATGCTTGTTGCCCCCTTCAGCACTGGCATATTAACAGCGGCCATCGTCTGAGTGTGATTAGGTTTCACATCCTTCTGGTCTGTCTCTTGTTCCCATGAAAAGTACCTTCGCCAATCTGTGGCCTGTTCCTAATTATACCTGTTCATAACTCTTTAATATCATTGTATCTATGTTTTCTTGAATTCTCTCAGTTTTGTTTTCCAGTTTTTTCCCACCTTGTAAAAGTTTCTTTGCACTACCTGTAAAAGAGTTGGGCTTCTTGTCCTGTATTATTTAAGTTCCTGATGTCCTTTCTCTTATTCTTCCCATGTAGTTTTTGAACTTTCTTTAGCTGTGCTTCTTTATTTTATTTTTTAATTTGGTCTTGAATTAAATTGCTGGCTGCATTGAAAAATTCTTTAAAGGACTGTACGAGTGATTTTGCATGTTTAGTGTAATATCCTAAAAATGCATGTAATTCTGTTTATGTTTCTGCTTGTCTTTTCCCAAAGCAAGTAGTCATGTTTTAGAGCTCCAATATCATTTTGCCTACCTTTTATCCAGTTTTTGGTTTACATTCATTTTACGATATGAAAATGAACTTTCAGAGACTGTTGTGTTTTGATGACTTGAAATTCTGTTGATTATACGTGAGATCTTTAGATGAAGATTTGCAAAATAGTTTGTTGCAATGTAAAATGTGGGCAAATTATAGTACCTGGTCCAAACATTAAAAAATCACTGGTATGGTCCTTTAAAAGTTGCAATTTTGGTTTTCAGAAACTTGCAGATTGCCTGAGGTATCAACTAAGCTTAGTGTTTAGGAATTCAGGAATTTATCTATCCTTCTTGCTTTGTATCTTCTTAGGGATCACGTGGAGGACCTGGAGACCATGGTCCAGAGGGGACAGCTGGGCCTAAAGTAAGACAGCTCTGGCAGTCACATCTCAAATGCCTCAGGTAAAACTGCATCTAAAAGCTTAATCTATGGGGAACATTTGTAAAGTAACTTTTCATCATGTAAAAGGGTGACCGTGGACCAGTTGGTGCGCCTGGACCTCCAGGAGATACTGGCATCGGGTTTCCTGGACCTAAGGTGAATTTTGTTGTACACTTCATTTAACAGTTCATTAAATGAGACACTGTTTTTATACATGTGGAAGTATCTACTGTGGGAAAATCCATGTTCTTTATGTACCAGTCACTCTGTAATCATAGATGCACACTAAGTATTACTTTATGTCTTAGGGTGACAAGGGTAACCAAGGACGACCAGGCCCCATTGGTCCGATGGGTATGGGTGAACCAGGGATGCCGGTGAGTTAATAAAACTAAGTGAAACTAACTGCTGTCAATACTCAAGAAGAGAGGCACAGAAACAAAATTATACACTGATATACAGTACCTAAAGAAAAATATAACACTGTGAAGAAACTGACTTCAGGGTTGGTTTCAGCCAATATCTTTTAACTGGAACAGCCGCATTCATCGCAGTATTACATGGACCAAGTCAGCCAATCAACAAATCCCATTTGGTAACTTACAACAACACATTAAAATTTGTTAAAGGAATACTACAAGTTTTTGGGAGATTGTCCTAATAAATGGTAGATCATTAGCTCTGGTGCTCCATAACAACACTTTAGCATGTACTATACTGAGTAATTAGAACCTCATAAGCATTATCCAAAGTAAGAAGACTGAGCTTTAATGAATAATATGGTCTGTAGATCTGTAAAATGTAAAAATAAAATACAGTTGCAAGCAGCAGTCAAGGGGTCAAAGCTAAGGAAGTGACCATGAAGCAGCTCCCCCACTTGGCTGATTTGTGCCAAATGTTGCACATCTTCCAAGCGTAAGGGTAAGTTAGTGTACCAAGTTTGGTGTCAGTGGAACAGGTTTATATGTACTTAGAGCATCATGTGCAATTACAATGCACAATGGGAATGTTTGTTGGTACATGGTGTCCTGGTTGTTTTCAGTATCAGCAAACTTTTCATCTGTATGGCCCGATGATGCTTCATGAGAAACCAGACCACCAGTGTATAACCTTATGTTTCAGATCCATTGTCAACAATCACAAATAGCAAAAAATCAAGATGGCTAATGTGCGAGTCCCAGAGGCAAAACTGTCCATCGCAGTCTGATGCATCACTGGAAGAGGCTTGGTGTCTAAGCATTAAATATGTTCAATTTCATATCTCAACTTTGAAGATCTGCTACAGTCTGATGGGATTTTGGTGTGAATTTTTTGGTGCATGTGATATTCAGCAAGGGCTCTATAGTAGTGGAATTTCATGTTGATATGCACATTGTAATGTGTGATTGCTGCTTCATTTTCATTAGCTTGTGATGCCATGCAGTTTGTAGCTGCAGTATTACTTCTTGTAGAGCATGAGCTAGCACTGTGCTAGTAAGGATTTTTTTTTTTTACTGTACTGGGTTAGGGATATAATTTTCTTTTCACAATAGCTATATCTGCCCATTTTCTTGCTTTTGAGATTGCACTATCACTCAACATGATGTATGCTAAAGTGTTAGCCTAGAGCCAATGGACATATAGAGAGGGTCAAGTCAGTCTCAAAAGCTTGATGTATTTTTTTTTTTTTTTTTTTTTTTTATGTATGTATTTTTTCCACAGATATTAGTCTTAAAAGTCATCTCTTTGAAGCAAGATGCAGCACTTATTGTCACATTTAACAAATTCAGTGCAAGAGATTGCATTAGGCAGCCTGCCCACTAGGTGGAAACCTATCTCAAGCAATTACTTTGCATTTTTATTGAGGCAATATTAGCATGCTGTTGGTGCTAAAGAGTGTAATCTCTGTTTATTCAATTTTAAATATTTGATATATTTGTGTTGGTTGTCTAGGGTCCAGCAGGGCCACCAGGGATTCAAGGATCTCAGGGGCTCCCAGGTGAGGGTCTTCCAGGGCCTAAGGTAAGTTTCACAAGAATCAAAATGTATTCATTTATTTATCTTTTTTTTTTTTTTTTTATTTAATTATGGTCTTATTTGAGATGTCCACAAGAACAGATATGTTGTCTCTCCAGCACGTATGTTACAGAAGTAGTCCACACTGTTCTCTTGACATTCCATTGTGTTCCTTGCAGGGTGACAGGGGTTACGAGGGTCCTAAGGGCAGCCGTGGCCCACCAGGACTTGGGTACAAAGGTGATAAGGTATGCTTAACCTCTAAGTTGTTCGTATGTCAGAGACACAGGTAGTGCCATGCTGTAAAAGATGACCTGTCTGACCTCTCACTGCTGACCCTCAGGGAAACACGGGAGCCCCTGGGCTACCAGGATTAGTGGGGTTTCCAGGAGCAGGCATCCAAGGAGAAAAGGCAAGTTCAATCAAAAATGTAGAGAAACTA
Organism: Myripristis murdjan; assembly: GCF_902150065.1. Taxonomy (NCBI): domain Eukaryota; kingdom Metazoa; phylum Chordata; class Actinopteri; order Holocentriformes; family Holocentridae; genus Myripristis; species Myripristis murdjan. The sequence goes on along the minus strand of NC_043990.1, from coordinate 28,623,075 downwards.
TCGTTATTTATGTCATGTTTTTTCATATCATCATTTGAATTCTGATTTTTCTCTCTGGCTACAGGGGGACCAAGGGCCAGTTGGGCCCTCCGGTCCCAGAGGACCTCCTGGACTGGGTATAATTGGAACAAAGGTTGGCAGAGTATCTGTAGAAGGCTGACGGACTATTTTTCTATTTTATTTATAGTTATTATGGCTAAATTCAAGTAAGAGAAATTTAAGAAATTTAAGCTCATTTGCAACCTCTAATGGCGATTAGCAGAATTGCAACAACGAGACAGCCTATTCCTTCCTGCACATTTCTGGCTTGATCCCTCCACTTCTCCTGTATAATGTGTAAGAGTAAGCTAGCTAATCTATTAACTCTTTGACAAATTAGTAAAATTTTGCAAGAAAAAGGCAAAGAAAAGGAAATTACCAAAAAATTCTAAATAAATAAATAAATTAAATTAAATTAAATTAAAAAAAAAAAAAAAAAAACACTTTCGGAAAATTAGTAAAACATTACCATACCAACTACAAATGTATATGTATTATGTCCACTATATTGTGATATTTGTGTACAATCTAAAACTCTGCTCTTGTTTTACACACTATACCAAACACGGTTTCCATAAGCCTGGCTGTGTGGTTAATAAAGAATCTGAATTTGAATGAATATATGTGCATAATTTAATTACAAGAATATTACCATAACATTAACACAGAACTATCCCAGATGTTTCAAAAAACACATTCCCCCAAAAAATTAAAAATAAAAAGACACGAAGTGCTTGGTAACTGAATTTTCTTAAGCCGCTGAATTAAAACCTCTCGAAGTAAAAGCCTCCCCACGGGCGTACATGTATGACGATGTGCTGTGGAGCAGTAAAAACCTTTTGATGCTGCTTTTAGCTAATGATGACATTCGTTGTTTCACAGGGTGACCAGGGTTTCCCAGGAGAACCAGGACCTCAGGGAGAGCGGGGGATTGGGGAGCCAGGGCCGAAGGTGAGAGTATTGAGAGTTACATTGGCCCTTTACGCATTAGGAGAAGTATTCGCTTGAATAAAGTGCTTCTAATAGAATTATGAGTAGAAGTTCATTTGGTTATAAAAAAGATAGATGTTATGAGTGTGGGCATCTGTGCTTTTCCAGGGGGAGCCAGGGCCGGATGGCACTGCTGGAATACCTGGCATTCCTGGTGAGGATGGAGCAGTTGGACCTAAGGTGAGTCAGTTAGCAGAGGTCAGTGGTCACATGATCATCATTTCATGAGCTTGGCATTACAAGGCACCAAAGACATATGGCATACCATTTGAAAAAACAATGATTTATATCTTATTTGTATATTTATTACACCAAAAGGTACTTTCCTTTTTGAATGACACCCCACAAACCTAAACATCCAAAGATCATGAATATAGAGATATATCAATTTTCATAAAAGAAAATACATAGAACCTCATGAGTCCAATCTTATAATTTACCTTTTTGTTTATTGTTTTTTTTTTTTTTTATACCTGACACGATCTTCCACAGTCAGACCTCAGAAACAAGTTGATTGTCATCTGTAAAATGTTGATTTGTTTCATGCTTTCACGTGTTGTTTTTCCTTCCCTGTCCTTGTTAAATCCAGGGAGAGATGGGGTTGCCAGGTCTCAGAGGTCCAGAGGGAGCGCCAGGGAAAGGAATCCCTGGTGAAAAGGTTAGTTGACCTTTGATCAACCACAGCACATATGTCACCAAAGCACTACGCACCATCTGTAATGTCTCAGATAGCATTCTGATTGTTTGACATTTTATATCGTATGTGAACAAACATTGCATTGTTTGAATAGGCCATTCCTTTTCGTGAATGCCAGGCCTTCTTGTCTGTAAGTGTAATGACAAAGAACGTCAGTACCTGTTTGTATATCTGTGTGTCACAATGCCTTTGGTGCCAATAAACCCAAAGCACATATTCAGCATAGCCATGACGTTCACTTTTATTTGCCTTTTAGAGACTGTTTCAGCAAGATCCTGAATTCAACATCCATTACTAGTGTTGCAGTAACCAAATCAAAGAAAACACAGTGATGTTTTCACCTGTGCCGGTCACAAGTAGTCCACTGTGAGGCCAAAGGTGCTAGGAGATTTTTATTTATTTAACCTTTATTTAATCAGGAAGTCCCTTTAGATTGAACTTTCCTTTTTTTAGCCACCATAAGCATTTTCATAGGGTAAAACATGATTGACAGGGATTACCAAGAACAAGCACATACTAATATTATATAAATTAATTTCATTCTTCATTACATGGACTTTCAACATGGTTTTGATCTCCTCCAGTGATATCAGCTGAAGATTATTCCAAGTCCAAGTATAGGAGATGGCTTTTTTTTTTTTTTTTTTTACCTACCACAGTGCAAACCCTTGTAACCTGGTAAAGAGTCCATCTGGTGGAATGTAGTTGAATATTGCTGGAGGACATCATCAGGAGATGACATGAATATGAGGGTATTATGTTGAAAATAAAAATATACAAGTTTAGCTGTCTATGTACACTTTATGATGGCCAGTCAAACAGTTCATGAAATGCTCAGTGATGTGTGCAAAAGAAAACATTTGTGCACTATGGCACACAGAATCTAAAAAGTGAAGAGGCGGCTTGATTGTAGACAATATCATAATTTTCCAGAATGCTTAAAAAGTAGCCTGCACATGTTTTTTTCCCCCCAGCTAACCTGTTAAAATAAGCATTATTTCAAAAATAAAGACCTATCCTTAGTGTCAGCTTCTTCACAAGATTTCCAGTCTGCAACTAAAACCAGCCAAATACCAAAGTACTTGTATGATGGCACTTTTTCAATTGAGTCTCCTTTAGGATGTAAATACAATATTTGCATTATCTGGAGACTGGGAATGAGCTCTAGAGAAAGTCATGAATTCAGTTTTCTGAGCATTAAGACCTAATTTAAGCTTATGTAGAGAGACTTGAAGCCACACAAGTGCTATCTGAAACTCATTAATAGCCTGACTCAGAAAAAGGGCAACAGAGTACACCACCGTGTTGTGTACCATAAAGCCATAAAGGTGCAGTTTAGCTGTTTGCAAATTCCTTCCAAATATTATTTATAAATATAGATAATAATATACAGGTAACAATGAGCATTTGAATCTTTAAATGAACCTTGCTATCTGTAAGAAGGGACAGCAAAGACTTTTTCCAGACTGAAATGGATTCTTTTCAGGTGAGTAGACGGATTATGACCGTTTCTTTTTGTTTTGTTTTGTTTTTGTTTTTTTTTAATGGAGTCTTCATCGAGTCTGTTTTAACCTTCTGCTGGGTCACCTGGATTGTTAACCTGAATGTAACCAATAGAAACAGACTGGACAGTATTGTCAAGGTGGCTAGCAAAGTCACTGGAGTGAGTCAGGCCGAGCTGAAGCAGATGTATCGCAGGCATGTGAGGAAGGCTGGATCTATCCTTGATTCTCCTGGTCACATGCCACCGACAGCCTTCAATTCCTGCCTTCATCGTCTTAGAATACCTCATATATGAGAGCATACAGTAGAGAACATTTGTTCCAGTGGGCAGAAACGTATCTTTTTTATTAAAAACATATTTTAAACCCTAATGTTTCGTGATTAATCATTGTATATTTTAACTCCTGACTGCAGATGTTATTTCTCTTAGGGGACAAACAAACTTTGATTTGACTAGAACTGAATTGAATTGCCTTGTCTTCCCCTCCCTTACCTTGACTTGACTTGTTTTGTCTTGTTTTTTCTTCACTTGTCTTGAATTGAATTGAATGGAATTTCTTATCTCGTCCTTTGTTGTCTTGTCTTGACTTGAATTGTTTTGTCTTTAATTGACTTGAATTGAGCTGTCTTGTCTTGACTTTAGTTGAGTTGAGTTGAATTGACTTGTCTTGTCTTGTCTTGTCTTAAATGGATTTGAGTTGACTTAAATTTACTTAAAATGACTTGACTTGAACTGAACTGAACTGAATTGAATTGAATTGAATCGAATCAACTTTGTCTTGACTTGATGTGACGTGACTTGTTTCATCTTGTCTCGTCTTGACTTGGGGGACACCTTGGAAGTCTCAAAAAAGTCTGACTGAAGACCCTCTGTATAAACACATATTCTTGAACCATTCTATAGCTGAGTCCTCTATTGAGTTAATCTGTACAACCACACAGCAGCACGACCATGATGATGTGTTATGTGTGTTTCTCTGCAGGGGGACAGAGGTGACCGTGGTCCAAGAGGACTCTCTGGGTCTTCAGGCCCAGCTGGACCTCCAGGAGCTAAGGTATGTTAAGTACACGTTTCACTCAAATAGCTCAACTACTGGCGTTTAATGATAGTGGGAGTGTGAGGGTTAAGTACCACCAAGGTCAGACTTGTGCTTGCTAGGTGGGAAGTACAGCACAGGAGGTGTTCAGTTAGGCTCAGGTTCATATGGCTCTCTTTATGATACAGAAGGTTGTGGCTGTTTAAGGATGTTAGTTTGAGGTTAGTTTTAGAAACTTCAGGGTGAGGATTTTTTTTCCTATGGCACCAGAGAGCACTTTCTAAAGTCCCTATCAAAGCTGAATAACTTGCAAGACATAGCCTTAGCCCATTCACAGAAATGTGAAGTAATTTTATCCTGCTAAATGGAGGCAGTCCTCAGAGAAAAAAAGGCTGTAGACCAATTCAAATCCTATTTTCACCTGCATATGAAACAACAAACCAAATTATTAAAAAGAAAATAACTGAATTCTGTATCCATTTGAAACCTGTGCAGATGTACTTGATTTCTTTTAAGAACGTGAAAAAACACATGAAAAAATTAGCAAAAATAGCCAAAATATCAGTTTAAACAAATGCAAAAAACAAACACAAAAAAAATAATAATTACAAGAAAATCACCAGTGAATAACCCCAAAAATTGGATCAACATCACACTTCTTGTGTTTAAATGAAATTAAATGAGCTTATATGCATTTAAATAGAGAGGAGAGGGGGTGCAAAATGGTCAGTTGTGTGTGTGTGTGTGTGTGTGTGTGTGTGTGTGTGTGTCTGTGTGTGTGTGTGTGTGTGTATGTATAAATTGCCCATATGGCTGTAATCAATGTCTAAATGCCTCTAGCGTACATTGCAGCTGTGACTCACTGAAATGCTGAAATAGTTGGAGACTGTGTTTGTCTGCAGCTTCATGACTGGCATTTAGAGATAACTGAGTGTGTTTCCTGCAGGGAGAGCCTGGCAGCATGGGAATGATGGGGCTACCCGGACCTGCAGGGCGTGGCTTACCAGGACCAAAAGTAAGGCTAACCGCTCACACACACACACACATACACACACACACTTTGCTTTTCACCTCTCTTTCAGTATTATTAATATTATGTCTATTATTTGTCAGCATCTAGTTGCAATACTAGTCACCTTGGTGTTCATGTTTCCACGTAACAGGGAGATGCTGGCCCAGTGGGACCAGCTGGACCTGTGGGAGAACCTGGAGTAGGAATCGCTGGGCCAAAGGTAACAACAAAACACAAAACAGACATTAATATATCACCCTTGAGTATGGAATTGCTGCTTATCTATCTATCTATCTATCTCAACAATATCGCAACAATAGGCAATTCGAGTTCCTCAACCACCATCAGTTCACCAGTGAATCTTGTGCTCCCCCTAGTGGTCTGTGGATTGAACATTATGAAACATTATGGTGATGGTCAGTCGTCCGTAGCCTTTTTTTTTTTTTTTTTTGATAATAAAACAATAAATCAATAAAACAAAGTCACGTTTTGTCAGTTTTTATTGCGTTTTTATTGCGTGGCTCACAGCTTCATGAGACAAGCTTCAAATTTAGTCGGATGACAGGTGAGTTGAGTAAGCCCTGACTGCAGTCCGCAGATCGAGGAGTGGCTCAACGTGGGTGGAGCTAAACGTTTGACTCCGCCCACTTGCACAATAGCAAGCAACCGGAAGAGGTTGCTAACCCTAACCCTAACCTTAACCCTAACCAGATGGCGCCTGGGCGGAGTCAAACGTTTAGCTCCGCCCACATTTAGCCCAACCCCGATCTGCGGACTGTAGTCAGGTGCAATTGGGTGAGTTTGATAGAATAAGATGAAGCATTTTCTCCAATGAAAACAAACACTGATCATAGGGCCTGTATTCCTATTCAAATATAGGCTATACTGTGTTAAATGGACTTTTTATTCCCTTTCCTTTGTGTGGTTAAACGTGGTCGTGTGGTTGCTCTTTCATTCTGTTTTATAACCTTTAAGAACAAATTTGTATGTACACCAACACCAACATATTGTTCATTGTTCCTTGATTAAAATAAATAAATACAAAGTTTTAAAAAATAAAACAAAGTTTTCCAATACGCTGAACTGGCTAATTTAATCATCTCATTGCATCCACCTGCAGGTCAGTATAAAATAGACTAATTCATAGTCGCAATAGTCTAGTTGTTGTTTTTTCTTTGTTTGTTTGTTTGTTTGTTTGTTTTTTATCCATATAAATTTTTAGACCATTATGTAAGCCCAGAACTAATTATGAGTATATTTTTATTCAGGGTGCCAGAGGAAATCCTGGACCTGTAGGGCCAATAGGGATGAAGGGAGATGGCTATCCAGGACCGCAGGTGAGACATGTGAACTACATACTGCACATCAAATGTCAGTGTATTCAGTGCATATGGAATACAAATATGTAAATGCACTGATCAAAAATCTTTGGTTTAATGAATAGGGGCTCCCAGGGTTACCAGGGCCACCAGGGGAGATGGGGCCTGAAGGGAAAGGACTACCTGGACCTAAGGTGAGCCCTCTGTCTCTCTCTGGATGTATCACCCACAGTGCTGTCTCTCTCTCTCCAGCATGTACATATGTCAGACCTATCTGGGGTCCATATCACTTGACTGATTATATTTATTGACTGCTACACTCATGTTCTATTAGATAACCTTAAAGGAACTTCTGCTGCTGAAGTTACCAGATCCTTCTGCATGTTGATAACCAGAACAATACATTTGAATAGTAATTTGAGCCTTCTGCGATTGAGATGGACACTTGTGAAGTAATGTTAAACCGTCTTTGAGTGGATTCATTGTAAGACTGGATCATTTATCACTTTAGCCTGAACTGATCAGATTTCACAAGTATGAATGTATGAATCTGTAGCGTATTATTATGTTTGTTATTTTATTTTATTTATTATTATTTATCCTTCATACTGTTTTTGACCTTTTAAGAATTTTAAGAATCTTTGTGACCCTTATAAAAATAACATTTTTGGAGAGAACACTGAGTACTTTACTGTTTTGGCATGAGATTGGTCTTATTTAAAGATATTGAGTATTTCTGAAATATTGATCAGCCTCCAAAAACCTGTATCAGCCAAACCCAAATTCTTGGTATGTGTGCATTCACATGCATAGTGTCCATTAATATGGTTGTATAAATTCATACAGGCAAACCTTTGTCGTAATAAATAAAAATATGTAGTAATATATAATATATTCAAATTTTGTTTTGTCTGTTAGGGAGACAGAGGCTTACTGGGGCTGCCAGGCCCATTGGGCCCTCCTGGAATTGGCCTCTTTGGACCCAAGGTCAGTGTGTGTGTACTTGAAGAGAGTTGAATAAATTATATGCTTTTATAATATTACATAGCCTTCACATTGTCATAGTTAGAATTTGAGATCCACTGTAATGTATTGTGTTCCCAGGGCTCTGTTGGCCAGCCTGGTCCTCCTGGTCTGCCAGGGCCTCCAGGAGAAGGCATCCAGGGACCAAAGGTACTGCAGCAGGCCAAAAATGACACTGCACCAAATTCTATGCCCATAAATAAGTGCTGGATAATACTGAGATAATATGATACTGAAACAGATTGAAGTATTAGGAGCTTAATGTGACACTTGTGCAGGTACACATTTAAAAAAAATAAATAAGTAAAAAACACAAGTTAAATTAAATTTACACATGTACAAATTTAAAGAGGTTTAGTGTGACAAATATTAATAAATTGATGCTAAATCTTGTATTTATAAATTGCGTCTGTGGTAGCAGTTTCTAAGGGTGAAATCTTTCGTGTCTGTGTGTATGTGTGTGTGTATGTTAAAGAAAGGGTCATTTTGCTATCTGTGGTAACAAGCAAGCTAGCTGGGTAGTGACTGGTAGCATCAGAGTCCTTCATGTGCATATGTGTGTTTCATAGGGAGAGCCTGGCTTTCAGGGGCCTATGGGCCCTCGGGGGCCAGCAGGGGATGGCCTTCCAGGAGAAAAGGTACAATACTGTGTGTGCCCTTGATAGCATGATGTTTCACATATCACTGTGGCTCGTTAATGTTCTTGCCAGTAGAATAAAAGAGTGATTTTGCACACAGGGAGATAGAGGCATGCCTGGAGACCGGGGAAGAAAAGGAGAGAAGGGAGACTATGGAGAACCTGGATCTACTGGAGCAATGGTACCATAAACATGGTTTATTTAGCAAATGAGCCAAAAATCACACACTTCAACAATATAGTAACAGTAAAAAGGACAATTTAATGACGGAACTAAGTTAGATAGGTAATACACTTCCACTGCAAATTGTGCTGTGATTATTTTGTCTGAATGGGTTTCACATTAATTCGTGCATTCATTCAAGGCTATTACATGACGGTAATTTCCTGAGGGCCCCACATAATATTAATGATAACACTATCACTCTATGCCCTAATCTGAGTTTAATTTTGCAGGGAAGACCTGGTGAAAAGGGGGAACCAGGATTGACAGTAAGTAGAATGACTGAAGCACATATGAGCCATTATGTAACTCAGTATTTAAACATTGCCTAAATGTGTTTTCTGCTATCCATAGAGAGATGAGGTCATCAAGATAATAAGAGAAATATGTGGTAAGCTACAAGAGAAAACTTATTTTTACTTTGCTCCCCCCACTCCCAATTCTTTATCAAAATGGGTGAACTAACGGGTGACTCAGTGGGACTCATAAATTACCTACTTCAATTTCTATGTTTGGCTGCTCAACATTTGTCTGTTGTGTTTGCTGTGGAGGTTGTGGCTTCAAGTGCAGAGAGAGCCCTCTGGAGCTGGTGTTTGTGATCGACAGCTCTGAGAGCGTGGGACCGGAAAACTTTGAGCTGATCAAGGACTTTGTGAATGCCCTCATTGACCGGGTATCAGTGAGCCGTGAGGCCAGCCGCGTCGGCGTGGTGCTCTACAGCCACGTGGATGTGGTGGTGGTCAGTCTGATGCAGCAGTCCAGCCAGGATGACATCAAGGCGGCCGTCAGGAAGATGCCTTACTTGGGCGAGGGCACGTTCACTGGCAGCGCTATCCACCGAGCCAACCAGATCTTCCAGGCTTCACGGCCCGGTGTGAGGAAAGTGGCCGTGGTGTTAACGGATGGGCTGGCTGACCGGCGTGATGCTGTGCAGCTGGAGGATGCTGCTGAAGAGGCCCACGCAGCTGGAATCGAGATGTTTGTCATAGGAGTGGTGAACAAGACCGACCCTCTCTATGAAGAGTTCCGTGCTGAGATGAAGGCCATTGCCTCTGATCCCAGTGAGGAGCACGTCTACCTCATAGATGACTTCATGACACTCCACAGTAAGCAAACACTGTCATTTCAGTTCAGTTCATCACTGATCATACTGATATCATACTGATATATCATACCCATGTTGAGGTTTTCTTAAAATATGATAAAATATGATACTATGAAAGAAGCAAAAACACTGAGGACAGCTTTGTTAACAGAGAGTTACTCCTTTGGACTCATGTCTATTCATATACTCATAACCATCTTTGGCAATAGTATTGGTCTTGGTATTGGTAATGGTAATGATCTTAGCACTAAGAAGGCCATGGTTTCCAAATGCACCCATTCAAGCACTTTCCCTCAGGGAGCAATAAAGTATTTCTGATCCTGATTCTGATTCTGTAGCATCACAAAACCTGACAGGCAGGTTGGTCAAGGTGGCACTGACCACCTCTCTAAGATGTTTGGCTGCACGCCGGCGCTTGTCCTATTACAGTAACATTGCCTAAAGGTGGTGGGGCTTGGCACAAACACAGCAAAGCCCATAGCGAGAGGGCTGCACCACGGTCATTGCCTGCTGGGAGACAGATAAAACATGCAGTAGTCTCGTGACCACTGGGGTCAGTGCTGAGCATTTGCTAAATACAGTAGAATATATGGTGTTCAATGAGGCTAAATGCAATAAAATGATCACGGCAATTGATTTGAAATATTTAAGAGAAATCGGACTATTGCTGTTATTGTTACATGGCCCAATATTGATAATAAAGACATAATATAAGTTGATATTGAATTAATGGCTGTCAGTTCAGTTTGGGAAAAGTCCCCCATTGACTGGACTCTCTTCAGCCCTGTGGTAGTGCTCTATGTCGCCCCCTGGAGGTGACCCCACATTCTTGTATATCTCCCTATATAGACTATTCCTGGCCATAGTCTGCAAACGCATCCACATTACATCATGAAACCCGGTGAGGAGGTTGGTCATGAGTCAAGTCAGCACTGACAATGTCGCCGCTGACTGACCAGAGGGTTGGCGCTCTACTGCATGCTGTCTTCTTTATTTGTTTGTTTATTTGTCTGTTTGTTCATTCATTTTTGACACAGCTCTGGAAAGCAAGCTATTGAGTCAGATTTGTGAGCATTATGACGGGACGCTGTCCTTCTTCCCACCTGTGGCTGTACCCTCCATCGAAATCGACATAGGGGCTCCAGACAGGGGCTCCCCACCAGACTTACCAGAGGAGGACAATATACGAGTAATGTTGCCTTCACTTGTTATTGGCAAGATGATAGAAACAGCTTACCATAGAAAGTGTTATTCACTTCAGCTGGTAATACTCTTGGGGAATTCTGGATTTGGCAATTTCTCTGGCTTTCTGAATTCCGATGTCCCTAACATACACACTGCTTAGTGTAGGAAATGGTGTATTTATTTCAAATAAAGCCAACAAAATGAACCATATTCATCACATAATCCACTGCATGATGACTGGGATGCTGTTCTGTTGCTTTCAATTGTAAAGCCCTGACTAAGTCCAATAGTTTGTATCTTTTATTAATGCTTTCATTGCATTGCACTCCCCAGGCACTGTCTTTCATTCTGATTTTACTCACTCTCGGTAAATGGGGATATGAAAATGCAACTTGAACTTGAACTTAAATAGTTACTCCCATTAGGCCTGAATGCAGCATAGTGAACCATCCACAGAATGCAAACACTGCGCACTGTAATCTAAGATTTAACACATCAGCTATACTAGCAGTCAGGAAGTTGATATTTTATTTCCCTCAGTCAATGACAGAAGTTAACCCTAACCCTTTTCCTAACCCTAACCCTTAACCCTCACTTCATCCTGTATTTTTCAGCTTGAACTCCCAGTGGAGGCAGTGACCACGCCGCCCCCACAGTTCCCAGAGTACGAGGACTTTGACAATAACCTAATTGACACAAGTAAGACTATATCATATTTGGAGGAACCCTTGAACGAACTACCAGACATCCTTCCTCCCTCCCCTGGTGGCAGAGGGAAGCAACGCCCGCCTGTAATTTCCATGGTGGGCCCTCAGACTCCAACTAACTGGCTGTACATTCCAGAGACCACACAGGCTCCATACACGCAACCGGCTCCTCCACCCTTGACAGAAATCCTTGTCCCAGGTAAACAGAGGCAGACACTGACTGACATTAATCAGAATCCCACACCTTGGGTACATAGTAGTTACAACATAGTTAGGGTGATTATCTTGATGTAGTGCCTTTCTTTTCTAGCTTACAGCTGTATGCGTAAAGGTGCTGCTGTTTGCTGGAGTTGTGCAATACCTCATAAGACTCGTTTTCATACTATCATATCTTTTGTTTGTACTGATAAGGAAATCCTGCTGTCTACCTTTCTCAAAAAATGTTTTCTTTGTTACCAGTCAAGATGTTGAGTAAACAGTACTGGAGAGGCAGAGTGCTCGTGTGATCTGGCAGTAGGAACAGAGCAACCAGTCTTAACAACAATAGAATGAGTATTGAAATATTCTACGTGAAATATAAGTGCTGTTTCTCTGCTGTTTTTTTTTTTTATTTAAAGCAAAATTGAACTTTGGTAGTGTTGTAGGTTGTATAGTTCCCTGGATATGATAGGAGTCCATGTGGAGCTTCCATGATAACACTTTCAGCAGAAAAACAAAGGCGAACAAAGCAGATTATGCAAATATATTTTAACAGGTCCCAGTACCCTTTTTCTTTCTTTTGTGTCATTACAAAAATATGTGAAAGTACTATCTTCCTTCCACAAGGTGACTATGTGGAAGTTTCCTGTAGATGCTACCTGCTGGATCTACTTTCCAGTTAAAATAAGAAATGGGAAAATAACAAAACAAGAGCCATTTGGCTTCCTCAAAAAATGGGTAGTGGGACTTTGTTTTTGTTTTTGTTTTTTTAAATTGGCATAATCGAGGTTGTTTACATTTGTTTATGTACTTAAAGTTTTATTTGGGAGCTGTTGTACCTCACTATAGAAGTGAATGGAGAGATGCAAATAAATACAGTATTCTTGATTAGCAGCCCAGGGGAGCACAGAGCAACTAATGAGGATATTTCACCACCATGTGGATTTATGTCACTCCCACTTAACGAAACAACCCAACACTCGACTAATGTTGGAGTTGGCAGTAAAGGATTATACACAGTTTATAGCAGATTATCTCTCTTATTATTTGTCAACTTCCCCAGCAGCTTCTAAGAATAGAGTCACTGAAGTCATCCATGTATCCCTGGCAGATTGTTGCCTCTGGTGCTCCATTGCTAAAATTTAAGCTTAGACTAAGCTTTAACTTTTAGCAATGGAGTAGCTAACATGTAGGCATGCACTGTGTTGACTGATACTAACAATATCTTGTATGTAAGAAAATGGGATCTTGTAGCAGCACCAAAGCTAAATGATGAGCAATCGTATACATGCAGATAAATGTGGCAGTTTTGTGTCAGAGTGTCTGTTTGGAAATTTACATAAGCATACTGTTGTGAACTACCAGTAGCAAAACCATTCACTTCATGCAACCTCTTTGTCATTGCAGATGCAGGGTGCAGCCAGCCACTGGACCCTGGTCCCTGTCGGAAGTATGTGGTGAGGTGGTATTATGACCCAGAGGCCAATGCCTGTGCCCAGTTCTGGTATGGGGGCTGTCAGGGTAATGCAAACAACTTTGACACCGAAGCCAACTGCAGGAATTCCTGTGTTTACACGTAACAGACACTGCTCAGAGAAAAGGGACATGCACAAAGCTAGCATGGTCCCTTCAGCGTCAGTGTGGATCAGAATGGATGCACTGAGGACGTGGGCCTGTTGGTTTACTATCTGACCAAAGCTCAGGCAAACAGCAACACTGCAACTGTCTGCACTGACACTGGGGAGGAAGGGACGGTAAGCAGCACAGAACCCTGCACTGTCTCTCCGGTTACGTTCTCATTGCAGGCCTTCACGCTCAATTCTGAATTGCTGCTCATGTCTGTTTTTTTTTGTTGTTGTTGTTGTTTTTTTTTACTATGACTGTTCATATCTATCAGTAACCAATATGAACTGAAAGCCATGATGGCAAGACATATGGCAGAGTAACAATAACAAATGATGTCATATCGGTTTTTGTTTTGAACACATTTTCAATATGTACCTTTATGTTGTGACTGGTGGAGATGTTTCCCCAAGTATTTGTCTTTCTTTCTGCAGTTGTCTCTAAGCCAAGCTGCCATGGTGCCAAAATTGTGACAACCATCACTGGTGAATAACATGACATTTACATTTTGTCATATTTTCATGGCAACACTTCAGTTTCAGTTTGGGCTTTGAGTTACATTACTTTGAATAGCAAAAGGTTAGCTTTTGATCAGAACTGATCAGAAACCATCACAGCTGCAGTGTGTGAATATAAGCTAATGTACTTCTCTAACTATTGTTGATACAGATGTAGTTCTTGCACCTAAATCCATACCATGTATTATATTGCCCATTGCTATTGCAGGTTTTTTTTTTTTTTTTTTTTTTACTTTGGGTTTTTACTTTTTGCTTTTGTTTTGTTACATATTGTCTTCATGGTTCACTGTCAATAAGCTTTTCTTTCTTTGCTTCAAGAATTGTCCATTTTGCCGTGGTGCCTTAAAGGACACCTTAACAACTTAAAAACACTGAGCTAAACAGAATTATGTGTATTCTTAACCTGTTTGTTCTTCTATATTACTTTTATATTATGTTCTAGTTACCTTAGTTGCTTTTACTGAATGTAACTGAGAGTCATTTCTCAAGCCCTAGTTATTTCACTTCATTATAACATAAACTATTAACCTTCATTGTTATGTTGTGTAAAAAGAAGCAAACACTTGATTGTAAAATATATTGTTTAATTTTTTAACACTGTAAAAGCACTAGAAGGAATTTGTAAACTCCAAACCAAATAAACTTATCATCAAAATAAACTTAAAAATAAAATATGTAGAGATTGCCCATTTCATTAAAGCACATTCATGAGGACAATGAAAATCAGAAGCTAAATACTACATTACAAAAGTTAAATGATTGTGTTTTGGCATAGAGGATTGGCAGGATATTAGTACAGTAAGTGCAGAAAGGAACAGGGGTTCAGCATCTTAAAACATATTTTAAAACATATGGTCAGTTCAATCACTGCTCAACTACATGTTAGAATAATTTGTGCATGATTTACCGGTTCCAGTGTCTCAGAAAAACAGCCAGTCTCTTGGGGTTTTGGCACTACTGAGACACATAAATAAAAGCACTAATGGATGTGAAACTGCCTTGGAGATGTTGTCAGGATGGCATTGTAACTTGCTGATGTCTCAGCTCCAACCTCACAGGCTCAAATACCTGGGACTCCCTACCAGTCACTTGACCTGATGAAGCCTCTTGGGTGAGAGGTGAAATCTTGTCAAGATAAACAAGAAGTTCAGTTGTCTTTGACTTTCTACTTCTTGAAACACTGTGTCTAGAGTATACTAAAAGAAATGCATCTAGTTGACCAAAACATGTTGATGCAAGAGGTCACTGGCAAAAGGCGAGACTGGTTCAAGCTAATGGGTGGGCCACAAGTTAGCAATTAAACACTTAGGGCTCTAGTTTCCCGGCGCAGCGCGGGGTGGCGCAGTGAGGCGAACCCCGCGCAGAGCTAGTTTCGACCGGCGAAGCGGCAGAGGCGGACAGTGTCCAAGTTTCGCAGGCGGAGGTTCGCCGAGATGGGAGTGGTGGCGCAGCGGGGGGAGGTGCCGACAGATTCGGCTTGGCGCAGTGACAGTTTCGTGCCAAAAGGCTTCGCCGAGGTGCGCCAAAAGCTCGCCGTCTGAAACCACGTCTACTTTCAGCGCAAGGCGGAGCGGGGCTGGCGCAGTGGAAGTTTGGCTGGCTGGCGTACATTACCAAAACCTCACAATCAGCACAAACGGTGCCAATCTCCTTTGATCTGACATCAGCTGTGACGGGACAGTTGATATGGAGATATATGTATGTGCTGATTGTGATCGTAGCATTGAATAGTGTTTTTTTCGGTATTTATTGCATCGTTCATGTGTCTGACATTCCGGAAGCCTGCCTGTGAGGTTTTGGTGACGTGTCCGCACTGCTCGCCGGTCTCCGCTCCGCGCCTGTCTCCTGAGCTCCGCTCCGCCTGCGGCAATAGACCTCCATGTCAGCTGTGTAAACTTTCATTATGCCTTCGCGCAGCGCATTTTAAAGGCAAGGACAGGGGCTCATTTGATTGGTTACATGTGAATCGGCTGTGTCAAACCCACTCCATGCCTTCTCTCCTCCCTTGCGCCGGTAGGAGGGACGGCGGAGTACTTGCGCCACCGAGAACGGCGTGCCAAACTTGGAAAATCCGCCTGGCCACTCCCAGTTGGCGAAGCGCATCTGCGCTACGCCCCCGCCTCGCCTGGTCTGCGAAACTAGAGCCCTTAGTATAACTGGCTAGGTTTGTGGGCAAGAAGAAATTCCTTTCTTAAATTAATTATTCAGGTTACCTGGACTGGGTTGTCATATGTTAAAATTATGAGTACACCAAAGAACTGTGCATGACATACTTATGTCATCATCACTTACGTGGGTTGCATCCTCCTACACTTGACATTGATTGGTTTGTAGCCAGGCGTGCGTCTGACGTTGGCTTGTTGTCAGTTTAGCAGGTAGTCTTCTATCACCATTTGAATGAACACAGAAAAAATCAGATTCACTCAAAAAACAAACAAACAAAAAAAAAACTGATTCATTTGGTTTTGACTGTATGGCATTACTACCAGCAGCACCAACTTCAAGTACAACACAAAAAAGTTCAAATTTGCTACAATGTTGCTACTTTAACTCAGACGTTTCTGTCTGCTTGAGAGTGTTAACTTTGTTCCCATTAAGGAGACGGGGTTGATTTTACCCATTGCGCACAGCTGTACGAGCGCCATCCAGAAAAGGTTTCACACGAAAAGCAAACTGAACCATGGTTTAGCTTGATCTGGACTGAGACCACCTCTTGTCGTTAGACTAAGGTTTGGCTGTTTGGTCCTGACCATGGTCTGAGGGAGGTTTCAAACCTGTAATTTTGGTTCGAATCACAGTAAAAAAAAAAAAATCTATGTGTGGACCAAATGAGGTAGATGTGAGAGGGCCCTTATTCACCACAAATGAATGAAAAACAAATTTAGCAACAAGTCCTCCAACCCATATGACCACATAAGTCATTTGATCCTATCGTCTAATATGTTTATTGATCCCTGATGGTAAAATCTTTGGTGGAGGACAGTCTCAACTTAGTGCGAACAACACAAATCTATGGATCCATCCTGCCAGGTGTCGACAGTGCAGGTGGTTGGTGGGGGTGTAACAGCGGGGGGAATGTTCTTGGTTCACGTTCTATCCCCCTGCAAGTCATTTTCTTCTGACCTTTTTTTTGCTTGTCCATTTTATAGTTTTGCAGTTTTCATCATCCATGGTCAGTTGGAAATAGGCTGGTCCAAAAAATTTGTTTCTATTTTTCAGTTTTTAAGTTGCTCTTGTATTTATTTGCCAGGCAGCATTAAAATGGGCTTTAAATGTCTTAAAATTCTTAAAAACCTGAAACCAGCAGAAACTTTGAATAATTCCACCCATATCCTTGTACACTGGAGGAAGTATAGTACTGCCCTCCATCTATCTCCCTTCAGCTTTGCAGAAGCTGTATGAGTGCACAGGTTGTCATGCAGATGCTGACATGTTAACTGGGAGCATTATTTTTAGTTTGGCTATCGGGATTATATCTGTATTTGTATCCATATGGCCGCAGATGATATGTGAAGTACTCCAAAGTGTACTGCTGAACAGCGTAAATATAGTGAAATGACACTATAAAGTCAGAGCAGCATTCTGGACCCTGTAAAAGAAATCAAATGAACAAATTCATAAAAGAATAAAAATAGCTATATGTATCTAGAGTGCAATGTATAATTGACATTGTCTGTGCAGATCTTCAGTCATCCAGGTCATGGTTGTCCGCATAAAGTTGAATGGAGGTCAACTGGACTTGTTTGTAGACTTTTGAAGATGTTTCACTTCTCATCCAAAAAGCTTCTTCAGTTCCAACAGAGTTGTTTGGTGTATGATACTGAATGCATGAGATATTCCATCCTTCGGTTGTGCATCTCGCTGATGCCATTCTATCTGAAATTGTTTCAGTTTTTATCAGGCTCTTTGTTGCCTCTTTGACTAACAGCATCTGCATTCTGTGTGTGTGTGCGTATGGGTTACCAAATGCAGAAGGTCTTTCCAGTAGTACTTTATTTATACATCCCCAAAAATGTTCCATCTGCTTTTTAAGTATTCTCAAGTCGTATCTTTGCATTTCTCAATATACTGTGCTAGCTTGCCAGTGCTAACTTGCATTTCAGCTTTCAGTGCTTGCTTTAGACGTGAGCTGCTAATGAGCTGGATAAAGTTTAGGTAATGATTCAAGAAGAAAACATTTAGCTGAACATGAAATCTTCACCCACAATAGAAAACATCCCACCTTTATTTTTCCACAGCACTGTTTCAATGTCAAATTACTGCCTGGTTGTAGTTGGGATGCCTTCATGTAACCCTTTCTTGGTTAGGGAATTGATTTCTTTCACTTTTTGCACATGGAGGAAGGACATTATTGGGATTTTAGGACATTGCGCTAATTTCAGGAAATTATCCAAGGAGAATTGAACTGATGGCAACTGGACTTTAATAGATGCTTGGAGATGTTTCCATTTTCATCCAAGAAGCCTCTTCAGTTCTGCTGAATTAAACAAGTTCTGCTCAGAATTGAAGCGTCTTGGATGAGAAGCGAAACATCTTCAAGGCCAGTCATCCTTGACTCAACTCTTCTTGGACAGTCATGACCTGGATGACAGAGAACCTTCACAGACTTCATGAAATTCTGTTAGCCGTAAGAGCTCACAGAGTTAATGTGGGATAGAGTGTATATTGTGTTGCTCACCTCTGTTGGAGTGTAGTATTCATAAATCAGAAACCAGGGCCGTGGTCTTGGGGGCTGCCTGACCACATAATAGTCGGGTGGGAAGGGATGAAATGTTTGTCGCCCTTTCAGGTCTCTGGAATCTGCAGGATCCACCTTCATGGTCTCCATACATTTCCCCAAAGCCATGTCCTCAATGTCTGAGAAATGGGTGCATTCCCCACTTTTGAAGCCCCTGACAAATCTTTTCACTGCTTCCTTACTGAGGACATAACCTGCACCTCCGCTCATGTAGCCTTGCTGGACAAAGGGGCGAAATCTTCTCCCCAGGTACAAGGGTTTCTCCGGATCATATTTCGATAGGACGTGACGTAGATTCTCAACGACAACAAATGTGTCATCATCCGCTTTCAGGAACCACTCGGCTTCATCCAAGTGGTTCTGGTGGATATACTGAAAGGCTCTGATTGTCTTCCAGTAAAGGTTTTCCCTCCCCTCATCCACATCGAGCCCCACGGTGGGGAAATCAGTCTTCACAGAGCTCATATACAGTACTTTGTCGCAGCGCCTGGCCCATGTTTCTTTGATGTGTTTGGTCCGGGACTGCAGGTACTTGGGTCCTGTCAGGATCCAGCACAGGATTCGCGTTGACTGGGAGAGATTGGCTGCTGCTTCCCTGTGCTCACCTGGAATTACTTATTTATAAAGACAAAATATAAGAAATGTGTGGTACATACTGTACCTCAAGACTCTGTACTTTAGACAATTATTAACAATGTAAGACCTTTTTTGACTTTTGACGAAAGGCGAAATGGCTTTTACCTCTGCCGCAACCTGCCTGAAAAGCTTATAATACAAGAATAATTTTATCTTCTGGATCACTTAGTTTATTAAACTTCTCTTCCAGTAGACTTGATTTTGTATCTCTTATATCTCACTTGTTTTGTATTTTATCCTAGAATTTTTACTATTCAAATTTCTTATTTTGCATTTTTTTTTTCAGACAGTTACAATGATGTTTAATTTTATTTGATTGGTAAAGCGTCTATAAATTCTGATCTCAAATGTTTATTCATATCAGTAGCAGCAGCAGTAGTGATACATGGCAAAAGCTATATATTTCTACTGACTACAAGTTTAACATCTAATTGGGATTCCTTCTTATGTACAGTCACAAACATAACAGCCACAAAAATCCAAGAAAGAAATCGGACTCTACCTGTATGGATATGTTGTGGAACTTGTCTGTTAACTTCCCGATCAGTGACATTTCTCCAAGAGAACATAAGTGAATGTAGGGAAAGAAATCCCAGCAACACTCCAGTGATGAAGAGCAACTGAGAGGTAATGTGCTTCATTTCCCTGAATTCCAACCTGGACAAGTAAGACAGAGAGACAATAAAACAGGCTGAAAAAATCTAACAACACTATCTTGAATAAGCTTCACATACTGCCCTGTGTAGACTGAAAAGCTCTTACATAGCATATTAAAACCAGTTTTTGATCAATGGGAAAAAAAGAAAAAGAATAAAGCTTCAAGCTGTGCATTTACAAATTTCATGTATGCCATTAGGAGTGTCCTTACCTTCTCAAAATATAAATATAAAATAATAATAATAATAATAAGGAGGGAAAACCCTGTTCCCTTCAGAGGATCGTGAAGGATGGTGAAATGGTGAAAGGCAGAGCAGTAAATCAAGTTTGGTCAGATTGCATGTGGCATATAAAGCTCCAACAAGTGTGCCAAGCCTCTTTTGCAAAAGGTAACTTCCTTCTGCTGAAGAAAAATAAGGAAGTTAACCCTCAAGGTTATTTGACCTATACCAAATAAAAGCTCTCACGTCACTGTACTTCAGCCTCACTCGGGATATTATTATCCAGTGTATTTCTCAGTGGTAAAATATGTCAAATACAAAATAATATTCCTTTGGAGCTTGATAGAAATCTCCCTGATAAGTAGTGCACATGCAAGGCTGTAACAGCACACTGTAAGCAGGGTACCAAAATAAACATGAACAAGTGTTAACTACCTGCATTGGTCCGTGAATGGTTCATTATACAACTTGAACAACAACATGAATTATACTTAATCCGTGGAGCAGTGTTAGTAATATCAATATTGCAAGTTTGCCAAGTGGGAGCATAGGGGTGAATTATGCACCACTGTTCTCCACTACCTGTGTTTTTAGTTTATTCTTTACTTCTTTCTTCTTTTCTAATTTGTGCGGTGTTATAGAAGCAAAACAGGTATATGACAGCTTTATTCCAAGCAAATTGAAATCTTACTGTGATGGAGTCTTTTAAAGGCATAGCTCAGTCATGTTGAATCATAGTTAGTGCAGTGATTACCTACTGCAGTAATCATACTAAGTGCAGCAGGCACTTGATTAACATTAATTCAGAACATTCACCTTTGTTTATCTAGGAAATAACACTTTCTCATGTCCAGCTGTGATTTCAGGAGGTTTCTTGCTTTATACTGACCCCTGGTGGCGACTAAATGGCCAGTTGCCAGCTCTATTGAATTCAGTTGGTTTCGATTTGTGTATATCACTATGCTGTGTTTTCATTTGGTGCAGTTTTTTTTTTCACCAGAAGGGGAAATATTCATGAGAGTTGAGCACAAAAACAAATATTTTTAATGCTGTTATTTCTCATACGTAAGTCTGACAGTAGCAAAACCAGCTTAGATGAAGATATGACGCTACCTGCTGGTGAAAATATTTTTAACACAAAATAAAATTAAAAAAAAAAAAAAAAAAAAAAAAAAAAAAGAAATAAAATTAAATTAAATTGCCCAGAGCAACATCATTATTGCTCATCCCATGTGTTTTATACCTGGTTGTGATATTAGAATGCAAAGCAGTCAAAAGTAGTTTGATGGATATAATATATAATTTGATTGTGAATTATAATGTAATTTAAGTATTATTCATAAGAAAGTAAAAAATCTCAATTACAAGTCAATACTATATTTTAAGTAAACTTCTCTGTCTGTTTCATATTTCATATCAACACAGAACATGAACACTTTGCATATGTTGGTATTGATAATGCAAGCATAATGACAGAAGTGACAGAAAAAGGTGTGTTTCTTCTTGTCATTAGGAATCAGTGGCACAGAGATGTTCTGTCAGGACGTCCTAGTTGTCCTCCTCTTTGCTGGAGAAACAGCAGCAGAGACATTTCAGAATCCTTCTGCAGAAGCTCCTGATGCGGCCTTTCTTCTTCTTCTTCTTGGCCACGACCGCTGAAAACGACAGACGTTTCTTTTCACACTTCAGTTCAAAACTACAAACACAATGAAGCTGTAAGCCTTTAGACGAGTGACTGACCAGGCTGGATGTCTGCTGCTGCGTTGTCCTCCAGCTTTGAAGAAGACATGTACTTCTGCCGGACAGCAGCCATTTCCACAGCAGTGGTGCACTCTGCTGTACAGTCTGGGCTCTGGTCGTCTGAGCTCCTGCTGACATCAAAAGTTATTTAAATCTGCTGCCTCCCAACAGTCAGTAGAGTGAAATGATCCAACACATCACAAAACACCAGCTACCTGTTGCTTGTCTTGGCCTGCAGGATGAGTGGAGGCTCCATGAAGAGGAATGGATGCTGCAGCATCTCAGATGGTGTCACACGCTGGTCAGCGTCCAGCTGCAGCATGGTCTGGCAGCTGACCCTGAGTCTGCCTTATGTATTTTATCTGGAGACAGATAACAGCATTACAAATTAGTAGGGCTGTAGTCTGTTAGTCGACTGGTCGATTTATTGGTCGATACGTTCTTGGTCGACCAAAATCTGATTGGTCGATTATTTGCCGTGTTAATTTTATCAGGAGTGAAGCACTAAGTGCTAATGGGGGTGTTTTCAGAACACCCTGTTTCACAGGTAACAGTCTGTCTTCAGAACACCCCCTTTGTTTTTTCACAATTTTGGATTAGCTCAACCCACTGGCGGAGACAGATAGGTAGGCCTGTATGTTCTGAATTGAAGAAAAAATTAGGCCTGGTTTTCCAAATATTTGCTTAAATAAGAACATTTAATGAACATTTAGTCCTCTGCCATGTCAAAGACGTTATCAGTGTGGCAGCATTTTACCAAAATAGATGAAAAAAAAAATCAAATGCAAACTTTGCAAACGACAGTTTGCGTATCACAGCTTAACGACCAACATGGCATATCACCTGAAAATGGTAAGCTAACATGTCTGCGTTAGGTTGCTCCGTCAGTTATGAGTATAAACATATCAGAATTGGCATATTTCAAAGTTTTAGTCTAATAATCGTTTTATAACTGCAGGGGCACACACCCACAATGACGGCAGCTTGACATAGGAGAGAGTCCCACTGCTATGGAAAACATCAAGCCTTGTGCCAGTGCCCAAGAGAGGGCGCCCCAAAACCCACAATGACTACAGGCCCATAGCTTTAACGTCACGTGTGATGAAGGTCATGGAGAGATTGGTATTGGAACATTTCAGACCACTAGTGAGCTCTTCATTAGACCCCCTGCAGTTCAGATATCAGCCACATGTTGGTGTTGAGGATGCCATAATTTTCCCACTGCAGAGAGCCTATGCCCATCTTGACAGGCCAAACTGTTCAGTGAGGATGACATTCTTCGACTTTTCCAGTGCCTTTAACACTATCAAGCCTGAACTATTGTGTGAGAAGCTGGAGGTCATGCAGGTGGATGCCCCTATGATCCGTTGGATTGAGGATTACCTGACGGGCAGACCGCAGTCTGTGAGGTTACAGAACTGTGTGTCTGACCGTCTGGTGTGTAACACTGGGGCTCCTCAGGGGACTGTGCTGTCCACCTTTCTGTTCACTTCAGCTACATCTCGGAAGCCTGTCACCTGCAGAAATTCTCAGATGACACTGTTGTGATGGGTTGTGTGGAGGGGGAGCCTGGTGGACCGTTTTGTTGACTGGTGTGCGAGAAACCACCTCCAGTTAAATGTGGACAAGACAAAAGAAATGGTAGTAGACTTCCAAAAGAAAAGGAGCCCACCTGATCCAGTCTGCATCAGGGGCTGTGATGTGTTGCTGTGATGAGTCGGTCAGCTCCTACAAATACCTGGGAGTCTACCTCAACGACAGACTGGATTGGTCCACCAATATGACTGCCATTCACAAGAAAGGGATGAGCCGGCTCTATTTTTTAAGACAGCTCAGGTCTTTTAATGTCTGCCACAAAATGCTCCACATTTTTTACCAGTCCGTTGTTGCCAGTGTCATTTTCTTTGCTGTTGTGTGTTGGGGCAGTGGCACCACTGCAAAAGACTCCAACAGACTGAATAAACTCATCAAAAAAGCTAGAAACATAATTGGCTCAACGCTGGTTTCACTGGAGGATGTGGTGGCAGAGAGACAACTGTCCAAAATATTGACCATCATGGACAACCCCTGCCACCCCCTCCATGACATAATAAACATGCAAAAGAGCAACCTGAGCCATAGACTGATCCAGCCCCAACAGAGCGGCACAGAAAATCTTTCCTACCTAGTGCAATCAAGCTCTTCAACTCTGCTCTAAAAAGATAGTTTTATTTAGTTTTATTTAGTCACTGCCTTACTGACTGCCTATAGTGCCTCAGCCTCTGTGGTCTTCATTGTATTTTACTTCATTGTATTTTATTTATTTTACTTATTTATTTATTTATTTTACTGCACTTTTTAGTCTGTTTTTAATGTGGTTTTACTGTCTTTATTGTGTTTTGTGTGTGGCTGTTTTATGTGCTGCTATGGCATTGCAATTAGGGATTAATAAAGTTTATATCTATCTCTATCTATCTAGTACTATTTTCGGAAATCATAGGCTATGATATAGCGTAGGTGCACATGATGCAACGCTGTCAGAGCTGACCGACTCCAGTGTGTCATTCAGTGCAAATAATTAGGTCAAAAACGATTTAATATACTGCAAATACTAGTTGTTTATGTGTATTTATAATTCATTTAGGTGGACAAGGCTACCAGGTAGGCTACTGCCCAGTTAATTAATTGGGCAGTAGCCTACCTGGTAGCCTGCAGAATGGACATGTTTTAGTAAAGACATCTTGGTTAAGAAGATTATTCTAGCTGGACTGTTGACTGTGTTCTGCTCTGTGGGACAAGATGTCTCTTCATGTTATGTCCATCTCCATCCTCTCCTGCTCTCCATTCACATCCAACTCCCCAGCAGCTGGGGAGCGAGGGCTTCCACATCACCAAAAGGAGTGTCCTCTGCTCCACCTACTGGGTGCAGGACTTTTTGGGGAGGGTTCTTTTGGTAAGGTCGCCCTGTGTGTGAAATGGTTCACCAACACAGCGTGTGGCCGTGAAAATGACCAAGAATCATCCCCCTCAGATTAGTCAGGCAGAGATAGAGGTAGGAGAAGAATTGTGTTTGCTTGTCAAAGTTGAAGTTGTAGCACACTTGTGAATATAGTTTTTAATGACATCAACTGGACACATGACAAAAGAAAAAATACAATCAGCAATGATGTCCATGCTTCCCTTGGCTGACTGTCATATTCCACAGACAATATCTTCTGATGGAGCGGCTCTTTGCTCCACAGTGGACACATTTGTCTGGAGTTCGAGCTTCTGGCTATGAGTCTCCATGACTTTCTGCAGCACAGAGGTTACCTGTCTCTGCCTACAATTCGTCGAAGTCCTAATTTCTACTGCATGCTTGTTGAACTGAAGGTGAGTTGAATTTGAATGTTTTGTGAATGCAGTTGAACTTGTCATAACAAGAATGTGTGTTCATGTCTCTTCAGTTGGCCACAGCACTGAGCCACCTGAAGGGGATTGGAATCATCCACGCAGACCTCAAACCCGAGAACATTATGATCGTGGACAACCAGGAGCCTCTGAGAGTCAAAATCATCGACTTCAGCATAGCCTGCCAGGTGTCAGAGGTTATCAGAGGTTCTGTTGTTCAGAGCCTTTGGTACAGGTGAGTAACTGGAGACAAGAGAGCTTGTGACCAGAAGGCTGTCAGATCAGATCACTGGATGGAGAAAAAGTAGAAGGCTGTGCTTGGAACTGTGCTTGGAGATATGTTCAGTGGACTTTTCCTGGATAAATAAGGGTTAAAGACTGCCATAAAGCCATAAAGACTACAGTCTTTATGGCTGATCTAATGTGTTCCTTTTGGTCTTCCAGGTCTCCAGAGGTCCTGTTGGGGCTGCCTTTTACTGAGGCCATAGACCTGTGGTCTGTGGGCTGCGTGGCTGTTGAGCTTTTCACTGGCTGTCCACTCTACCCGGCTAACAGTGAATATGGCATGGTCAGTGTTTCCTGCAAGACTGCAACAACTCCTGCAGGCAGCCTTTCAGTGACAATGCTTTTACTAGAAGTTTCTTGAAACAAGTGACAATCTTATTAAATAAGACATGTCTCTTCATATGCCTCAGAAATTTCAATGGAATGGACCGTCGCTGTTCGCTAATTTGTAATGCTGTTATCTGTCTCCAGATGAAATACATAAGGCAGACTCAGGGTCAGCTGCCAGACCATCTGATTAACTCTGGACTCTACAGCTCCCAGTTCTTCAGCAGAGATACTGAAGGCAATGAGCATCTCTGGAGTCTCAAGGTACCATCACTACACCATATCTATCTATCTATCTATCTATCTATCTATCTATCTATCTATCTATCTATCTATCTATCTGTCCTTGGCATAAATGAGCTAACCTGAGCTCTCTTTTTAGACACCAGTGCAATATTAGGATGAAACTGGGATCCAGCCTACAGAGACCAGATGAAAGTGTTCATGTTCTGTGTTGATATAAAATATGAAACATGACAGACAGAGATGTTTACTTAAAATATAGTATTGACTTGTAATTGAGTTGTTTTATTTTCCTGATAATCACAGAACACACACATAAAACTACTTTTGACTATGGTAATATGACAGATATAAAACTGTCATATTACTTTTACTTTTTTGTGAGGCAGATAGATCACTAACATTTATCTGCATCTCAGATGAGCAATAATGATGCTGCTAGGAGCCAAAACACTGTGCCACTTCAAAAGGCTAGAAGGTATCTGTGAATGACGGGCATATCCAGGTTCCCGTCTTTGTATTTATTTATCAGTTTATTTAGTTTACATTTATTGATCGCCCTGAAAGGGAAATTCAAACTCATAAATTCAAAGGGAAAAAACATTTTTCGGATGGGAAATTGAACATATTTAAGACACAGTATACACATGTTAGTGAGAAAATATTTATGATTTTCATTGTATTGTATTTTATTAAGTTTAATTTGTGTTACAAATATTGTCACCAGGGACATTGTCCCGTCCTCATCTAAGCTGGCTTTGTTGCTGTCTCATGGGAAACACCTGTATTAAACAATGTTACAAATATTTGTTTTTGTGCTTCTTATTTCATCAGTTCAACTCTCACAAATAATTTCCCTAATGGTGGAAAAATCGTTTGAATTCAATCTAGCGCACAATCGGGGATGGAGTCGCCACCAGGGGTCAGTATAAAGAAACAATCCGACTTAAACCACAGCCGGGCAGGAGAGAATGTCATTTCCTGGATAAACAGAGGTGAATGTTAAGTAACTATCATTGAATGGTGGTTCCCAGCGTTTATGCTCAGTGCTCTTGGACTCCTACTTCTCCACATGTTAGCTGAAACTCTGCAGCTGTATTTCAACATGTTTGCTTCATAGGAAAGGCGCTAGTGAGTTTTCATTAAGCAACAGAGACTGAAAATACGCTATTCTCTGTCTTCATGGCGACCTCTGCCCATGTCTCCAAAGTCCGCTCTTTGTACAAGAGGATTCTCATCTTGCATCGATTCCTGCCGATAGATTTGAGAGCGATGGGCGACCAGTATGTGAAAGACGAGTTCAGAAGACATAAAAGTGCCTCTTCATCGGAGGTCAAGTGCTTCATGAGAGAGTGGGAGGTAAACTCTTTGACAGTTACACACTACACAGTATCTGACAGTCATGAAACACAGCTGCACTGCACTTTTGCTCCGATAACGTGCAGTTGCCTCACGGAGTGAAGCTCAGCCAGACTTCTATTCAGATATCTCGCATTTGAATATTCCTTTGCTTATCGTCAGACGTACACATCAGCTACACTGTGCCTTAAAGCAGTTTACTACTTTTTTGGATCCGCTTTTTAATTCGGCATATTTTATATTTACCGAACAACATTTATGTTAGTAACATGCCTGCTATCCCAACTGTGTTGCCTGTTATTCTCAGTCACTTTGCACCAATATACACAGTGGTCGGTGGTACATGGTCTGAAACTGAGAGTGAAATGAAGGTCAGTGCTGCCGAATTTACCGGAAGACCCTAACGTTTGTGTTAAAACCTTACTACATGTTCGAGCAGGTTTGCACGTTTGCTTTTGAGGAAGGCAGCGTAAAACTGACGGATATTTGAATGGAGTTTGCTCTGACGTTCTCTCCACGCAAGGGAACCAGGCAGCTACTCTTACACGTGCAGTCACAAATGTTTTGCGGGCTAGTGTTATGGCACTTTCTTGCCAGACGGTGGCAGAGTGGCCCCACTAACAAGCAAAGACAAGACTGGAGGTGAGCGTCACTGCAGATTCAGTCTTGGGCTCCATATCTATATTTCCATCTTACACAGAGCAGACGGGGGCAATGGCATTGGGACACACCAGTCTTGGCTAAAATCTTGTAAATGTTGAGCATATAACCTTATGATTGTTAGGGAAGCAGTAACGTAGAGACTGGAGAAGCACAATTGTGACATGAAGGTTGCGAGCCCAAGTCCCTCACCCAGCTGGGAAAATGCAGAGCTCCTGAGCAAGGCATGCATGGAATATTAAGTGTATCATGTGAAGCAGCATCAAGATTAATATAAAGAGCATGATGCTATTTTCCCAGTACCACCAGCGTTTCTCTGTATAAAAAATGACAATATTGGATCTTTTTTTTAGAATAATAATTCTTAAAAAGCATATTTTTCTGTTGTAGCATTTATTTTCTTCTTGCTACACAGATTTACAAAAAAACCTCACAGTCACAGTCATTGAAAAGTTTGTTGTTTTGTTATGTGTACTCCATTAGTAGCCTCACAGCGCCTATTTTGTATTTTTGCATCCTGCCAACAAAGATGCAGACGTGCCCACAGTCTGTCACGGCTCTAGTGAACACTCGGCAGTGGATGTCCTAATCTAATTCAATTAACAACAAACAAACAAAATGTGCAGCTTTCAAAAGCATTCAGTCGTTTTTTGTTTTATTGAGTCATTGGCCGTGGGTTTCATCTGTCACATTATTAATTACCATATTCATTCTGCATAATCTGGACCTTCACTCATCGGAAAACTTGTGTTTCTCTACTTGCAACGGGCAGATAAGACATATGTTTATGTTGGAAGAAAACGAATGCAGGATTGATTGTGTAGGCTAGTCCTACAGTGTCTGTGCTTAAAAAGATGTAGAGGCACGAGGCTTGTGATGACTCACCTGCGCAAGCATCAGGAAGTTTGCGTGGTACTCCAGCCTTTGCCACCCACATTAACCATTTAAAAGGGAACTGAGGGGAATGCCACCCAGATTTCTCAACTTCCAGGTAACATGCAGATTTCCTGGGGAATGTGTAAGAGCATCGTTAAGTTGGTCAATTTACAGATTTATCGGTGAATCAGTCAGCTATAAACACCGTTTTCCCACGTGCAGAGACCAAAAACTGTCAAAAAAATGGTTGGCCTTCTACTTTGACGGAGAAATTTGCCATAATCATTTATCTAACACATGTTTTTGGACAAGGTAAAAATCTTTCTAGCGGACATTAGTAGAACTGCAAATAAAACCTGCATCCTGGTGGGCATCAAAATGGTGTTAGTCCTCCTGGCCCAAAATCAGCACCATGTAGTGTTCCTTTGGGGTGAGATTTTTAATATTGCAAGTATTGGATACCTTTTACTCCCATAATTGTTTTGGTTTTAACACCAGGAAGTGTTGACTCCAAGGCCTACGGGTTATTGTTACACACTGAGGGTAACTTGGCTGCTGTCCTCTGACTTGGTTATCTGAAAGTTATCTGGAAAATGGCAACCCTAGAACATAAATTCAATCCAAATCCAAATTTGATGCTGCTTTTATCATGTCTGCTTTTTGTAACCACAAAACAAATCTGCCCATCATAAAACTGAGCATGTTTTTGTTAAATTAAACAGTGTTAACCTTTGCTATAGATTTGAAGAGTATTACCTTTAGCTTATATACATTCCACATCAACCTTCAACTTTCCAAGTTTTTTTCATAGCAGCAATTTTGGCATGAAATCGGAAATTAAATGCAGGTGTTACTAAGGACATTAATTTACAAGTGCGTCTTTCCGGTGAGTCACCATAGAGCTAAATGCAGTGTAATGTTTATTAATGTCATTAGTAACACCTGTGCTTACCTGCTATTTCATGTCAGAATAGCTGCTCTGAAAAGGGTGTGTTGCAAGTCGTAGAGATGAGAATCTTTCCAAGCTTTATCTTCCATCTCATTTGACATGAAAGCACCATTAACGCTTGTGGGCAGCTGAAGAAACTCCACTTGCATTTATGTAGCGGTCCTGTGCAGCCACAAAGTTTTAAATAGGCAAATCATCTGCCTTCTGCCTTTCATTGCTTTGGTATTGTCCTTTTTGGTACATCGTTTTGATGTGTTAACATGTCAAATGACTTTAGGGATGAGTTTACCATCAATCTTAGTGATGGAGGGAACAGTTGTCCAACCATTGTTATAGAGGACTAGGAGGCTTTATGATGACTTGACCAGCATCTGTGTCACAGAGGTGTCCATCATATCAGAGATGCATGGCATGTGATACTACTGACTACTTTGCCTTTAGTTCCCAAAATAAACAGAACCAGAACAGCTTGCCAAGTCTTTTCAATGTGGCTATAGACAAGTTTATGAGCCGTTTCCGCTCTACTTCCTAAACTCCTCCCATCGATGCAATCCATTTCCGTTTTGGCGTGCTGGTTTGTTTTTAGCCACAGACATACATAGGTTTTTAGCTAGCTAGCTCTGTCCTGCCGACGAAAGGAAATTACAGATGGATACTTAAAAAAAAAAAGTGGTTCGGGAACGACGTGTGCGGTAGTGTGCCGGCCTTGTTAACCTGAAGAGTCCACTGATCAGAGTGCCTCGTGAGGTTTAGAATCTTGCCTTGTGTCCCTGTCTATCAGCACCCAGCCATGTTGTTCATTAAATACAGATAAACACAACAAATACTGTGTGCATTGTAGTTTTTAATATTATATATGAATATTTTTATAGTGATGTAATTATGTGGACTGCTTCTGTATTTTACGGTTTAATACCTGTTAGGATTAAACACGTTCGCTTTCTTGTTGAAGCCATTTGTTTAGTTTCCTCAAAGCAATTCATTCATCCAGTGTTATTAATGTACAGCATGAGCTTACTATGAATGATGAACTGTGTTAAAAGAAACTGTTACACTAAGGAACATAAGGCCTAGCATTCATGATCGTAGTTCAGTGCAATAATGAAATGAAATTACATTTTTACATTTACATAAACTTTTATTTTCACACAAACAGTCAAGGTGGTTGAATCGTGTTCCCATTGTAAGGACATAATTATTAAAATTGAAACCTCACGAGCAGCGAGCTACATGTCTAGACGAAGTTGCGTTAGCATGGAAGTTTGTTTACACCGGCATACGCTGCGCAAACCACTTCCGGCGGAAATGAAGTGCATTTTTGTAGAGTAATGGCGCCCCCCAGGATTTGGCGCGTAAACTTGTCTATAGGGAAGAGCCAGTGCAATTATGAATTACAGGGGCTGGTGGGCTAAATCACCCATCTGCAGGTAATTTCTCTAATGAAGTGGATAGTGATTGCAGCTGGAATCCTGAGAGGTCTCTTTGTCATTTCGGTAGGTGTGAAGCCACAGGGGAGGAAGCATTCAGTCTCCTCACTCCATGATGGAGTCCATCTCTGTTTTCACAGCCACTACAGATTATCAGTATAGACAACATGCCTGATTTCTTAAGCATTTTCAAGTCTATTTTTGTTAGTCTCAATCGGAAGACAAGCTGTTATTTTGTTTCATTTGCAGATTGGGTTGGGTATGTTTCAAGTGAACCATAATTTATCGACCAAACCAGGTGGGAGCTGGCATTTCCTTTGGTCGTCACAAATTTGCCGTGAGACTCCCTTCCTGGGCCAATCTCATCTTCATCTCCTTAATTTACAGTGTGTTTGATTCATAATGCACATTCACTTTATGTAGCTGGGTGGGATGACAGTCTCAGTCTCAGTCCAAACGAAGCCCCAAGGGCAGACGCATAAAAATCTGTTTAGATTCCCGATAAAAAATGACACTGTTCTGTGTTATACATCTCAATCATGCCTCGTGCCCACTCCCACAATTAACCATAAATGGAGGCCGGCACACCCTTTATAAACTGTCTTTGCATCCAAACAGCTGTTGCAACTTATTCAGTCTTTAGAAAATGACAATGAAAAAGACAGCAAAGAAACACAATTTCACTGCATTTGGATCAATAGTTAGTGAGGCTGAGATACGGTATGTTGCCTGGAGGCCTTAGCACTTCAACAAGCTCAAACAAGATATAATATATAAAATAACTTACTAAAGCCTTTCATTCAATCAGTCGTGAGCTCCAGACCCTGAAAGAGAAATACATAAATAAATAAATAAATAAATAAATAAATAAATGTTGCATTGTGCACTGATCTGATTCTTTGCCTCGCACTTGTAGTGGCATTTGTAAGAGCTGAGGATGGTGAGCTCATACGTACTCTTTGTGTGCCTGTTCTTGCATTGGTAAGGTCCTTCAGCAGTGCCAAAGCCACTGTTGTGTCCCTACACACAGCCTTGCCTATGCCTATTTGTAGCACTTACAGTGTATAGTAATTGATCACACTTGAGGTTCTAAACTATATTCAGTTGTGAGTTATTCCTTAACCAGTAGACTGTATGAGGTGTGACACATTTTCTCTCACAATATGGTAAATAGGTGTGTGCCAGATCAGACAAACACTATGAACTGACTATTATTATGCATATTTATATTAAAATAATAGAAAATGAGATACGATAATAATGTTCTTGGTGTACATATGGTATGAAGTATACGTAGGTGTACCCCACATTCTCCTTTATTTGTAAATACCAGTTTGTGTGTGGAAAATAGTGTGTGCACGTTATTGTGCAAAGGTATCGTTTATGCATTTGTCCCCAGGTTTGGTAGGGAAACCTCAGTATGTTTACTGTTTTCCCCAAGATTCAAAATAGGGCTGCATGATATGGTAAAAAAGAAAAAAATCATTTTGCGATTATTTTGATAAATATTGCAAAACTGTTTGCAATTTTAGTGGGCGTGATCATTTTTGCATCCTAATTTTCATTTTAACTGGGGAAAAACTGGCAAAAAAAAAGATGAAGATGGGGTCTGCACCAAACCATCATGTTTTTTGTGTTTTTTGTTTTTACATCTGGAGAATATGATTTGTAGGTCAGGACATCTCTGTAGCACCACAATTCTTCATTTATTTTGTCATGTATAATGGTATACTGTCACATTTCACCTTTTTCAAAAAACTGAAGCTTTTGCGATTTGGATGTTGCACTTATTCATATTGTAAATTTGAAACCACTTTGATTAATTGTGCAGCCCTAGCTCAAAATACCTGCTTTAAGCAAAAGAACACTCCTATTTTATTTATTTATTTTTTTTTTTTAAGTGGAACCCAAACTGGGCTGCTGGCCCGTTGCTGAAGGTCCCCACATGGCAAGGGCAGTAATAGGTTTTTAATGAGCCCTGGTCCCAGGCCTATAGAATACATAACTTATTAGGGAACTGAAATAAATTAATGACTTCTGGACTACTATGTTATCATAATTTACCATAGATTAAGTGCAGCCTAAAATAGGTTCCATCATTGCATTGTTAAAAGGCTGTTTAAGTTTTCTGGTAATACTGCCTATACAGTGCATTATAATGAACTGACTTTGAGGAAGGAAATAATTTAATGATCTGAAATCTAAACGTAAGCACAAGGGATTATATATTGAAAGTGTTGTATATAAGATGCCAGCGCACAAAACACACTGTAGCAGCTTGCAATTATGTCCAACCCCCAGCTCTTTCTCCTCACCATCTTTACAGGTCTCTTCCTCCCTCTGACCATTCTTTAAAGAGGGGGTGAATCACAGCTCCATCTTAGCTTCCTCAGAAAAGTGCAGAAGGGCGGGAACAGATGAGGAGCGAGACTCCAAATGTGATTACAAGCACTGAGTGTTCAGTGTAATCCGGTTATTTCAGAGGTACCCGTGGGAGTTCTCTGCTACTAATAAATCGTCTGCATTGGGATGGACAGGTTCTCCAGAGAGAGAATGAAAAGTGAGAGGTATGGGGTTGTAAGGAAGAGGGGCAAAAAGAGGAGATATGATTAAAAATGAGAATGAACTAGAGAGAATTTGGTTGCCGGACTAGGCAGAATGAGATAGCTTTACGAGAGCAGGGAGAGGACAGGGAGATGGTTTGTGAATTTGACTATGACCAAGAGATTCACAATTGAAGATGGTGGGGAGTTGGGACCATTAGCTGACGGGCAGCCTTGACAGTACAGGAGCTTTGAGACCAAAACAGATGAATTGTGGGGAGGTATTGGTTGTGACACATTTGTTACAACCAAAGTATTGGCAGCAGCTTCAATGTAATTAGGGGAGTAGACTACTTTCCTCAAATTGCCTCAGAGGGAATCCTATTAATGGTGTCCCAGACACCAGGGCCACCCTCAACTGAAGAAATTTATAGCTGACTAAAAGTCATTGGATTTGCAAACCTACAGATTTTTCCACACTAGTGTTCCCTAAATGATTACATCTATGCTAAACAAGGCAGCAGTGAACCAAATGTCCTCATGCAAGGCAAAACTAACCCCCCCAGAAGAGATTCATCACTCTGTCAAGTTTTTCCAGTGTTTCATCAGTGGTTTCTGAGATGTCATGGTCGATTGACAAATATATGAATGCATGTTTTTATGAAAGTTCACATAAAGCATGTTACAAACAGCTTATTTGAACTCTGATGTTTTTCCTCTCATAGTTAAAGCCATTTAAACATCAGGAGGCACCAGATAACCACACTGAGTCATATCAGTGAGAACATAATGTGAACCAACTACAGGAAACGACCGGAAAAGGCAAGGGTTAATTGTGTTTGAAGGCAGATCACAGCAAAGAAAGCAGTCAAGTCCATCATGCTGCGCTAAAGTTACAGCAGTTGGAAATTGATTAGTTCTGACCCTGCTGCCATCACCACTCCCCCACTGCTGACAAAATTTCTTACACTGAGGGCAACAGGCTACCAAAGCTCTTTGCAATAAACACACAACTTGTTTGTCCATGCAGCCTCTGGGGGGTATTTCAGGAAGGTAGTTTAACCAACTCTGAATGTAACTCTGACATGGCGAATTCCCGAATTTTCGTTCTCAGAACAGTTCATTATTATGAGTTCAGTCAGCTCTGAGTTGGTTTCAGCTGACCAAGACACGTTCACTGTGAATTTGGAAAGTCAGCGTCCATGGAGTGCAGATAAAAAGATTCACCATGACAACTGATGAGACAACCAGAGCGTCATATTCCACACCTCAGAAGGTTTGAGGCAATCCTGTATGGAATACGAGTACATCCAAAAAAAAAAAAAACATAACAAGGCAGGAGCTGCAAACTATTATGTATGCTTAGCTGGAGCTGAGGATTTAACCCAAACTTGTGCCGCTGACTCGATAGCGCCATGCTACAGGTCCAACAGCCCATTATTCTGACACCTCAATAGTCCAAAAAATGTCTCAATGGACTGAATGCTCATTAGTCCAACGGCCTGTTATTCCGAAAACAAATGCTCGTTGCTTCGAAGGCCCACTGCTCCAAAAATACACACTGTGGAGCTGTTGGAGTTCAGTGACTGCCGGTGTTACGCTGAGTTTTGCATCCCTGCCGTGAAATGCATGCACCCCTGTTTACCCTAACCTTAACCTGAAGAAACCCCTGCCAAACTTAATGGATGCATTTCTCACTAATGGGCTTTTGGTCCAGTTGGACATTTGCCGTACTATTTGGGTTTCGGAATAATGGCCGTTTGTTTTCGGGATAATGGGCTTTCAATCCAATGGGACATTTTTTGGACTATTGGGGTTTCGGAATAATGGGCCTTTGGACCAATGGACAGTCCCTGATTCTATATAGAAGAGGGCTATTAGAGCTCTCCTTTTTATCCATGAACAGAGAAACACAGAGGAGAAAATAGGAGAGCAAGGTTAATATAATATGCAAGAGGAAAAAACAAAATAACGGGTGAAAGTAATTAAACTAAAGTATAAAAATATTAGCAATTTAAACACAAAGGAAATCTAAAATGATTTTATAACCCCTCGTACACAACAGTGAAAGAACCCAGAGTTGTCACTTTCCAACACGAATAACTCGAGGTTAGCTCAACTTAGGGCTGGGTGATATGGACAGAATCAAATATTACAATATTTGATGAAATAGCTTGATATCAATACTGTGATGATATTGTTGGGATGACTATTTACACAGTGGTTAAACAGTCATTAATAATGTGCAGATGACAGCCTGCTTGGTCAAGACAAATAACAGAAAAGCGAGAACAGTCTGATAAGTACAGAAAATTGTATCCCTTTACTGTAATGTAGCCTTTGAAACAAGGAGAAGACATCACTTATGCCGTATCACGATATTACGATATCAAAAATCCCAGACAGTATCTAGTCTTACATCACAATATCACTATGATATCAGTACATTAAGTAGAGCTGTTACCAAGCAGGTTAGCTTCAAGTTTTCTTAGTGGCTGACTTAGAGTCAAAGTGAAAAAAGTCAAGTGATGTGTGATATTGATGTTTTTCTTTTGTGTCTCCTACAACTCCTGAGTGCTTTCCTTGGTGGTTTGAAATCTCCTGCCTCAGGGAAAATATTACCCCTTGGCAAATGCTCAAAATAATTACATTATCTGCAAGAAAAAAACCTCTCAGACAAATGGATAGTCATTGCTAAGAGTGAAACCGTTCCAAAAACCTAAGATGCTTTTCTGAATGGGCAAACACGAGGCATTACCTGCATGTTGTTTGTGTGATTGATGGGTGATTTTTATGAATGAAAATGGATGCCAATGCACGTCACGTTGAGCTGAATTAGCCTATATGGTCCATGTAAGAAGAACAAGGGAGCTGACATCCATGCTACTAATGGAAGACTGTAGCCTTTATCACTATGGACTTAAGCTTTTATCACTATCATTCTGTGTGGGACGATCAGAGACACAAACAGGGCTCTGCCACCACAGGTATGAACCATCACAGGGCTTCTAACAACAACATTCCAGCTTGGCTGTGTCCTTAGAAAACCGGCATATTTGTGAGACGGAGTAAAGAGGCTGTCCTCACAGCACTGATAAAGATTAAGGCATGCAATATTCATCAGTCTTTTTATAGAATGTTTTTTTTTTTCCCATAGCACTCTTCAAAAACTGAACTAAATTAGTCAAACAAATAGTTCATCCTAAAATTAAAGTTCAGTTGAGTTTAGCCTGATATAGGGAGGTAGGTAGTCAATGACTGAATGAAGTTCATAAAAAACCAAACCAAAAAAAAAAAAAAAAAAAAAACAGAGTGAGTTAGCTCATGTTGTTTCATATCAGCTGTCTTTCAAACTGCTGGAAGTTAATGGAGTCATCTTTTTACAACTCCAAAAAGGCATAAAATGTCCATCAATTTTCTTCATGCAGCTTGTGCAACATGACCAGGTGTGCAGCTATTGGTGCGATGTAGAACAAAGCATTGTCAGTCAGGAAATATAGAAAGAGATAATGAGGTTAGTACTGGACGATTGGATCCACAGAGTCACTGATTGGATACAAAACTCTTTGGTTACGCTGCACACAAGATGGAGACATTTCATGGACATTTTATGCTTTCAGCTGGGACTGTCTTCAGTAACTCGGAGGAAGGCTGAGATGGAAGGACTGATGTGATTAGTTTGATTTCAAATGAATCTCAGCAGAATTTCGACTGCCAGCGTTAGAGTAGTTAATTCGCTACATTTTTGCGAGCGATCTACTCTGATGCAACTCCAGTCTTCCTCTGCTTCCCCTGGGACACCTCTTCCCTGCTCTATATGTATGATCAGTCCCATCGTTGGTCATGTGTGTAGGTTATGGCCTCTATTAGTGTCAAGATGACCCTCTGATATTCACTGCTGCTTGGAAATAACATGAACCCTTTCACTGTGAAGTGTCAGGCCCTTAATTTGTTGTCTATAGATTCAAAAGTTCATTCAGTTATTGACTGCCTACCCCCCCCCCCCCCCCCCCCCCCCCCCCTCTCCAGCCAGTAATGCCTCCTGCAGCCTCACTGGTGATATTAAATATGTCAAGGTATAACCCTGATTATATCATTTCATGTGAAAAATATCAAACTTTTCAAAATGGGTGAACTATTTTTTTTAACCAGTATGTTGTGTCAGTATCCAATCCAGTCCAATCCAATTTATTTATATAGCACAATTTTAACAAACACATCCAAAGTGCTGCACAACAAGATAAAACACCACAAGATAACACAATAGAAGCAGAATAAAAAGGTAAAATACACAATAGGATAACACAATAAAATAAGATAAGATCAAATAAAATAAGATAAAATAAAATAATAATAATAAAATAAATAAAATAATACAATTATAATTTAAATAGAATTAAATAATGTAAAATGCACTGCCCGCACAGCATAAAAAGAAAAAACAGAAGTACAATTTAATGTGGTTAATGATGGTTAATGATGATGAATGTTACTGTTTATATGTGATTGTAAACTAGTCTGTCTGATTCGTCCTGCAGAACTACAAGGACACGCTGCAGACTCAGATACTGGAATCAGCAGGAGAAGAACGAAACCCAGTCAAGTTCGGGGCCGAGCTACCAGAGAGGAAACTCAAAGACTTCCAAGATGAGCAGATAGGCCAGCTGTATGAGCTCATGCTGGAGGCCACCAAACCCAACAGACAGTTTAATATCCAGGAGGACAATGTCAAGAAGTGAAGCCATTGTGGCAGACTTCTGGCATATGACACACCAATGGACAAGGAAGAAGAAAAATAGAAAATTCAAAGAATGGCCAGCAATTCATTCAGAACGCTAATAAAGACCCTGAGTGCTTCAGATGAAATAATTTAAGCTAGTGTACAGGCTTTTAAGAATATTTGATTATATTAAAGTACTGTGTAATATCTCTGTTCTTGTCTTTGACAATAAAATAAGTTCTTTATGGTTCACTGCAATCCCAAAAAGCATTAAGGTGGCAGTAATTTGGGTCCTTGTCAGCTTTTTAGCATCACCACAATACTTAAGTCGTCTAAACCAGCGGTACATCACTGCAATGTGTCTTCTCCATACACTTAAAGCACTCAAGCCAGCAATGCCTCCTCCAGCCTCACTGCTGATAGTAAAAATGTTGGGGTGTAACGCTGATGATCCATGTACAGAGTTATAGTAAAGAAATAAACCATAGGTTCAGGTGTGCACCATGTGATTGTACTGGTGGCTGGTGGAAAACTTACATTGGTTGGACTTAATATGCTGGTGCTTTGAACCACCAGCCTGCACTTTGAGTTCTTTTAGACAGTTGTACTGTTGTAATATTTGATCAACTATTGTTTGTGAGTCCAACTTTTTCTTACTTGCAGCTGATTTGGATAATGTCGTTCTTTAGTTTTATCTCTCACTTCCTCTGTGTGGAGAAGATATCCAGCTGGTGACCACCCAAAAGTAATTTGAGCAAATGGAGCAAATGTACAGCTTCTCAATTAGTGGGAATGGCACCCTTTTCTATCCAGTCTATCTAGCAAAGATATACAACCACTGACACTCCCATTCCTGCCAGTTTAAAGGTTCAATCCACCAGACTTGCATGTTTTTGTAAGATGGGAGAAAACCTGCAAGAACACACAGATCTCGCACAAGCATAATGTCATGCCATGAACCCAAACTCAAGCTTTTCACTGTGAGGCAACAGTTGTAACCACTATGTCACCACGCTGCCAATGAGATTTATTTATTTTTTCTTTTTTTACAAAATTCCTTCCTAATGCAGCTTTAAAGATTGAATATCACCAGAAAGCATCAGACAAGCACCAGACGGCTTAGATCTAAAAAAAAAAAAAAAAAAAAAAAAAAAAAAAATGTCAGTGCTTGGCTGTCATCCGCCTTGAAAAACCCATCGGCAAACCCTAATTCCCTTTCCTTTTAGTTTACAGGATTTCAAGAACTCGTAATTGTGGTCTTACCTGTACTTCAACAGATGACAGGTTTCACAGGCAGGGATTATCCACCTTCTAAAACAGACAAGACACATAACATAAATTTAAGTGGTCTTTATTGAGATACACATCACGGAAAGCGGTCGATGCACACCCGGGAGCAACATTTCACCTGGCTAGGGCCTGTTCTGACAAGAAAAATGTGGATCTGCTGGGATAAAATCGGTATGGAGGGGTAGTTGAGGGTTTCACTACTTCTTGCTCATAAAGCAAGGTTGCATCAAGAAACTCCTCCAAAACAGGAAATCAATAGTTCCACAACAGCTTCATTTGCTGTACGATGTGAGCTGAATTCACTTGAAGGAATAATACCCATGCCTATACTTGCTAATCAATTGGAATCAATTTGAAAATACAGACGGCTTATTGACCACAGTGGTACACAAACAAGGGTAGTGCTGAGAGGCAGCAGAGGGGAAATCCTAGTTCTCGAGGTATTCTGTGCAGCAGATTGAGGGTGAGTTCTGCCATAACTAAAGGTCAGCATTTACAAGTGTGCAGCACATTTGCGGCGGTAAATGCCAGCATTTGTTTCTTTGATTGGATCAAATGAAAGATTCCACTGGCCATGAAATTCCTGGAATATCATTTATATCCATCTATCTGGCTGATTCCCACTCCAACCGGAGTGGAAATTCCTACTCAGTTATTGAAAGTCATGCAGTAGAAACAGAATATGACAACAGTTGTCACAGCAACACCTGTGATGCTGCTGTTAATAAAAATAGATGCCAATATTTTGAATTTACTCACATGCACAGTGAAATTTGCATGACACAGTTATCTAGTGTAGGTAATATGCATGTGAACAGGGAAATGTTGACAGTAAAGGGTAATTATACTTTTGACTCAATTGAATTGTAATGGTGTTGAATTACATAACAATCACTACATTAAGATTTGGCCTGCATATGTACTTTGGATACAGATCACTGTAGAAGCTGTCAGAAATTTAATGTTTTGATGAAACTAAACTGAAACTATAATCAGGTTTTCCAGGAGTTTTGAAAATCCTTGAAAGTGTGTATATTTGAAATAACCAAGAAAAAGCCTTAAAAGCTTTTGAAATTGAATTGATAGCCTTGAAAGTGTTTCACTTTTTTAATTAATTTATCAGTCAGTTTGCCTCGGCTCTGTAGATCAGCATTTCTCATCCTGCGGAAAACTGAAGCATGGTGTTCCACAGTTTTAAAATGGATCTCATCATGATGAGGATTATGATGTCTATTTTCTGTCTTACCCCAAATCTATCAAGTTTGAGTCCTTGAATTTCACAGAGACGGCTTGCAACATTATTGAAGTCAAATAAAGGGATATTTCACCCCTTTTTGAAAAAGCTGACAAGCCCCCTCCCCCCTCCCCCACCACACACACACACACATACACACACACACACACACACACACACACACACACACAGAAAAAGCAAGGAAGACATGTCACAGACAAAAGGTTTTTCAACCACACATTCCTAAGTTGATTTTATTGAATATTTTGCTACCATGTGATTTGACACTCTGAACCCAGCCAAACCATTTCTCAAATCCACCTCATCCAGTTGAGTTCGATGCACACACTCTTCTGATTATGAAGCTGACCCAAGGCCAGCATATACACGTACACACTCTGACTCATAACTTCATTCAGTCAGACGTTCATCATCACACCTGGACCCTCTCATCCACCCAAAAAAAAAACAAAACAAAACAAAACAACAACCTCAGCTCATGTTCTTAAGATGCATGATGGCAAGTCTCAGGGTGTCTGAACTGCTGAAAGTGAACAGCAAATATTGGAAGACATAAATTTAATAGTGA
Source organism: Myripristis murdjan (assembly GCF_902150065.1). Taxonomy (NCBI): domain Eukaryota; kingdom Metazoa; phylum Chordata; class Actinopteri; order Holocentriformes; family Holocentridae; genus Myripristis; species Myripristis murdjan. The sequence continues at coordinate 28,581,396 of NC_043990.1, read as the reverse complement.
AAATTTAAAGCCACTGGAAACTTTAAAGGACCATTTTGGAGATTTTCATGTTTAGTATGATGCTTAGTGTCTATTTGTTGTCCAGCCACTGTTTTCCATTCATTTCACTACAATATGAAAATAAATTTTCAAACTTTCTTCACACCAGCACTCCATCACTCCATCAATTATCAGTTCTGTGGTTTATGAACAACAATAATAAAATGAGCGACAATATTGTTTAAGCCACAGAACATTATGAGGTCGGTGTTTGAACCAAATATGATTTAAAAAATCATATTTAAAAATAAAGGGATTTTGATTGTGAAAACTTTAGTACCCCTTTAGTAAAGGGACCAGACATGATATGATTTGCTCCATCCAGCCAAATTCTCTTCCTTCAGTATTTAATGAATCCAGTATAAGTGCCTCTATCTTTTCAAACAGCACTTTTATAGCCACTGGAAGGAATTTTTACCTGTATTGCAGACATCCCACCCTTAGAATGACTGATTTTAGAGTAGTTGAACCCCTCCTCCATGTCGTCAGTGTGTCACTGTGTACCATCAGGAACTGTAGCTTTGACAGAATGTAGGTAGGTACTCACGTAGGTAGAAGACACAAAGCCCGTATACAGCGAGAAATGATTGGTCCCGGTCAAATATGTGTGTGTTTCTCTGACTTCACTCATTTGACATCAGTCTGGTGGTTGTGGGTGGCTGCTACGGTCATAAGCTCATAGTATAAAAAGTAGAAGTGCGATTGCCTTGAACGTGACATCGTTCGATTCAGCAGGATGTGCTGAACAGTTTGCTGTGGTGTACGGCTGATTGAAACTGAGAATGAACACAGGAATACAGTGCTGTTCAAAACATCTTCCTGCCAAATAAGCCGTCTAGGTCATGACGGAGCCACCTTTTTGGAGGTCGTGATTTAAAAAGTACAACTGCAATTACTTTGAACCTGAGATAAGATTCAACATCAAACAGTTTGATGTATGATATGTGTATGTTTTCCACTTCTTCTTTCCAGGCTTGTTGGGATATTATAAAAGATTTCCCCTTGTGCACGGTCACAACTTTCTAAAAAAAAATGCTGTGATTTGCCTATTTCCAGGATATTGTATTTCATTTGCGACTATCAGGGAGCTGATTTCAAATTGCAGAAGACTCTCAGAACTTCTAGGAGAGGCGGAATGTGTGCTTGCGTGACTGTTCTTGCTACCTGCAATTAATCAGTATGGATATACCAATGCAATTATAGTGCAACAATACTGATTTGCACCATTCATGATTAACTTGACAAAGGCTACTCACCATTCATGTGCAGACTCAGTATGGTTGATCAGGTTGGAACATATTATTGTCTAGTCTACTTGCTCCTTAATGGGTCATCTGGGGCCTTGAGTGCACCACTCTTTTTTAGGGGAAGGGGCGGAGAAAACCACTTAAATGGGGTGCCGTCTGTGAGCCGGCAGCACCAAACATGTCACTGTCAGGACACACTGAAGGGCCGAGCGAACAAATGGCTGCTCCATGTCCTTGGCGTTCTTACTAAACATTCACACAACTTGTTCCCTGGTACGTGCTGTTTTTTTTTAAACAGAGTTTAAACTGCATGTTGAAACCGATCAAACTGATATAAAGGAGGGATTTTAGATAAAACTGCAGTCTGCGCCCACCCTGGCCACAGTTACAGCGTAGGATGCTTCAGATGCCTCTCAAAAAACAGTGTCTTGATCCGGTAAATGGCTTCTCTGGTGTCTCATACTTTGGCGAAATTATTTTGAAAAAGCCCTCAATGGTGACATCGGGACTAAAGAAAAATACTATTATAAATCAACAAAATAATGTTTAAATAACTTGTGTTTTTTGTCAAAAGAGACACAAATATTTCCCCTGTCATATTGGAGATATAAATGATGTTGCACTAAAAAAAAGACAGGACAGGAAACGACGCATAAAAAATTGAAGGATTCAGACCACCAAAATTGCTGAGATGAGGTTCTATAACAATAACACAAGAATCACAAGCAAAGCATCAGAGCCATGCACACGCTGCACTGTCTGGGGAGTAGTTTGGTCTAGAAAAAAGGGATCACAGCCACTGATGCTGGTGAGCTTTTCTGGGTGCACTTTTTCAGTTTGCACTGACTCTTAGCATTATGCTGTGACAACAGGGACCAGTTGTGCTGGAGCCATTTGAAATAATAACTGTATTTGTGAATAGTTCTGCTGGTTGATACTGATGCCAGCCCAGGCATTACATAATCAACAAGTGGTGATGTATTATCTGAACCAGGCGTGAAGCCACAAACAAGCAGGGACGAGAGAAAGTTTTCCAACTACACATTCAAAAGTTGATCATTTTGCTACTGTTACATTTCATTTGGTTTAGAACTCATCCTTATTCAGCCTAATGTTCACCCTTTCAACTCGTCAGCAAACAAACAAGCTCTTTGGAAGAAAGGAAATGCTATAACCTTCTGCATGTTGGAAAGCTTCATATGGACTAAAATTGAACTTCAAAAACAAAAGGCAGAGTTACGAGGTTAATAGTATAATAAGTAATCTATCTGAAATAATATCCAAGTGTCCATTCTCCAGTCTTAGTGATGTACGATCAGAAACAGGACGGTTTCACCCGCCGTTCTTTATTTTGGTTGCTCTCTCTTTTCCCGGTGGCATTAAAAAGTCCAAACAGCCTTAAATCTGACTGTATGGATCCTGCAGATGCCATGTGTCTGTGATACAGACCGCTGAATCTCTTACCCTTTAATTTCAGCGACTGTAATAACATAAGCAGAGGATATCACGGCCAGTTTAAAAAGTTAATCGAAAGGCGCACTTTCCTCGCCCAGCGTGAAAACATGAGAAAAAGGATTCCTCATGCTGCCAAAAGACATATAGAAAAACAAACTTGGAACAATAAAGTTTATTCACACAATGAAGAAAATAATTTAAGAGTTCAGAGACATTGTATGAGGCATTAAGTGCTAATTTTAGGTCTTGTTCAGAATGTTTGATCTTTGCATTGTATGAGTCATATAATTGGTGGATTCAAAAGAGAATAATATAGAGCTTTAATCCAGTGAGATATAGTGACCAACAAGAAGCCAGCAGGGTTATCTAAAGGCAGCCAGACTCACTGCTGGGCGCTACAGATGAATCAATTAGTATTTGTGGACATGGCATGTTACTCTTGGGAAATGTAAGTGTGGGAGAACAAACACCACCCAAGACGGTAAATAATATGACAGGACAAAGTGAAATGATTGGATTATGCGTAAAAGCATTCAAAGCAATGAGACAGTTTCCCTAATAGAATAAATTCCAGATTTTTTTGATTTTTTTTTTTTTCTGAGCCTAAAACTCAACATTCGATTTTTCTTCCAGTAAATTAGTGTTTGTTTTCGAATGTTTATGCAGATCCATACTGCCACAGTACATTAGCCCTTCCTGCAAAAAAAATATTTTCCTGTCTGGCCCTCATTCACATAGTATTCTAAAACCAAGGAAAACAATCTTAACAATATCTTAACAATATCATCACCCTATAGCAGGTTTTGGAAAAGGCAGAGACAGTATGATAACCAAAACCAGAGGACGTTTTTTAAAAGAACATTCTCTGCATAGTTACTGTATCTTCAGCAGTGATTTTTGATGGCCACATGCTCTTAGTTTTGGGTTGATCTGACGCTCTTCACACAATTGTGAAGAGAACAGATTGAAAAAAAAAAAGCGAGTGCTCTAATTGCCTGTGGTAAGTGCTCTATTTTGCTGAAGTACGGACCAATGGTGTACCTGTTAAATTCGGGGCAAAGTCAACGGAGAGGAGTGTGTGTGATGTTGACTTTAAGGATCAGAGGTCCATATGGTCAGCCGTGACTCATACTGCCTCTCTGTTCAGAAAAACAAAAATTATGTAGGCTGAACAGCTGTGCTTGTGTGTGTGTGTGTGTGTGTGTGTCACCTCCCCCTCAACATATAACACAAAGCTCAGCCCACAGTCTGTACCAGCACCAAGCACAGTCGAGTGTGCCTCAACCCTGATGTGTTGAAGACTATGCTGTGTATTTATTAATTTCACCACGAGATGTCAAAGATGAGCGCTAGTGACAGAAAAGAGTCTCATCAACAGCGCTTTACTGGTAGAGTGACTTTGGCTCTGTGGTGTGAGCTGCAAAAAAAATATATATATATATATATAAAATAGCTGACTTGAAGTGTGGAAGCTGCAGAGGAGGGGAAGAGGAACGTTACACATCCCCTTGGGGAAATTGAATCGTTGCATTGAAACGTGCAATGCGGGTAAAGCAAGTGGGTTGGGTGGATAAATGAAACACAAGCAACAGTCACAGTGCTGGACTGTGTTTACAAAGAAGTAAGGAGTGTAAAATGATGCATCATGGCAAAAAGAATAAATATGGAAAGGTTTTGCAACGTGAAACGTGTTCAGTATGAAAAATCATACAAATATTAATATCTATGCAATATACGACAACGTAATAATATATGTCACCCACTCTCTGGGTCAATCAGTATCAAGTACATTGCTTTGCAGTGTCCATGGACCGCCAATAATACACAATGTGCAAAGTGTGCACCATATTCCCATTAGCAGGTCTGCAGGAGGCCTTACATGTGCACAGGTGGTGTAACACCTGCAAACACTTATGGAAAAACTATAGGCCTTACCAATTATATTCAGTTTATAGACAAGATAGATAGACATTTCTAGCTAAAGATGAAATAGCTGAGATGATATTCCAGTCTGATGGGTCACATACACAGGAAACGTATAAGACATGGTGTGTTGTCATTGTTGGAACACATTTACAGTGTGAAGGGAAGTAGCAAACATACAGAAATGGATCAGGAGATATATACTGTCGCATATAAAATGAGCATAAGTAGGAATAAAATGTGAGGATGCAAGTATATTCATAGCCAGTTTACCAATCCCCTTTTTTATTTGTGCTGTAGGGCTTGTTGATCCAAAGCTATAGAGGCAGAAAGCCGAACCATGGCCACTGACTACTGTGACTGTGTATTCAGACCGATCATGGAGCAAGTTCTTCATGCAATGCAATTATGTACAAAGTCAATGCAAAGACACAAATACATATTAATTGGTGCCGAGCCACAAGAATGATGTGAATTTACGCATCAAAAATGCGGCGAAACCACTACAGTTGCTTCATTCATGTACGTTGCTGTTTTTCAGCTCCAGTGAGAAATTAAAAATTCCCGGCTGTATTCACACAAGTCCATGACATGAAAATTCACTTTGCATTTGGTCTGAATGTGCCATGAGACGGTACAGTACAGTAAAATTACTTCAATTTCAGACAATTTCCACAAGCATGGATGCTACATGTGCTGTTGACTGGTTGCATAGCCTGAGGGAAAAACATATTTTTTTCCCCTAAATGGTTCCACATTTCATTGATCTAATTACATAGCAATGTGCATATTCTTAACCAGTGTGTGGTCTTTCTCTCCAAAGCACTAGAAGGAAAACTGTTATGATTTAGAGAGCTCATTTTCTGGTCCCACAGACTGCTGTTCATTTGACTCTGCTTAGCCCAGTTTTAGCCTCTACATCGCCCCCTGGAGGTGAAATCACATATTCTAGCTAGCTGGAATCAAGTGTAATGACCACAGTTAGTTGCACTGACCATATATTCTTCTCTGTTTAGCATGTGCTCAGCACTGCCCCCAATGGCCGAACTCTGTACTGCACTCTTTTTTTCTGTCTCACAGCAGTCATCGCTGTGGTTCAGCTTTCTCTGATACCTCCTGGCAAAAAGAATATTTATTTACATGAAAAAATTATGAATTAACACATGAAGCTGGTTTTATGTATATGTTGTGAAGATCATTTTTTCTCGTGTAGATCAACTGTTACCCCACTTGCTTCCATTTCAAAATGATCGGGCATGTTATCCTTAGTTTTCTAGCTGCTCTGCCACCATCACACAGGGAAAGTTCATGCTTTTTATCAGCTATGCAATCATGTCATCACAACCATGCACCTTGCACCACTGTACATGACTAACCTTTGTAATGTTCATACAGCTCCACAGATCATTTCTATATAAAAACAAGCCTCCACTTGTGATTAAACTCTGTCTAGGTTTAAGGTAAAAGTAGTGGTTTACAAAATGAACACTAAACCTTAAGTCTTAATTGTAATCTGCTGTTTACTCCCTCATTACCTTAAAGATGAATCTGAAATCAAAGTTGTCACATTATATCTTCAGATTGAATGGTGATAAAATTAAAAATGTCCTTTCATCCTCATCTGCTCTCCCCCGGACGGCCCCTTCAGCTTCATGAAAATGAATAGGTAGCTGTGGAGAGCATCAATTATTAAAAGTCAATTATTCAGCAAGCTTTCCATGGGACATATTGGATGACTTCAGCCTTCATCAGAAATATTTATAGCTTTTTAGCTTTGATGCTAAATATCTATGTTCCACAATAGTCATTATACAAAGTGAAAAACAACAAGCAGCTCTCAAAGCCCCCCCAAACCCCCAACCCCATGTTTTTTAATGAACTGCTAATGGAACAATATTTACTGTAGTCTCAACCCTAACCCCCCTAAGTCCTAACCCCTTTTGTTGATTAAGGTTGCATGCTTTTCATCACAGTGTCTCTGTATACACTCTTTGTGTAAATCTTGGAATTATAAGGTTCTGCCTGGGTGGAGTGCAGTTCTGAGATACAACCAGCATAAAGTAAAACAAAGCATAAAGCAAGCACAGAAAAGTCAAACAGAATAGAGGCAGCAGTAGCACAGCACACAAAGACACATAGCATGTCTTCATGAATGCGTGTGAAGCTGAGGAGTGAAAGCAGCAGTTTGATGACATCCCAGAGTTAGCGACAAAAGCAAGAGCAAATACAGTTAAAAATGTCTTAACAACATCCATAACTGTAAGGAAAAGGAAGTGGAATGATCAAAGCAAGACTGAGTGGTTTATATGGACAGAGAAGGAGACTGAGCTCTTCCTAAAAATCATAAATGAGTGCTAAGTAAGTTTTTGAAAATGACTGCATGATGAAAGTGGCACCTGTGTGATGTCAGCTTCCTGCTGTGAGCAAATGTAAAGAGGCAAAGTGGGACCACTGACAACTATGTTTTAAAAAAAAATCCCACTCTGGAGAGCATTTTCCAAAAGTTGGCTTTTCAGTGACCAAAAACAATGTTTCTGTGTGGGCAGAGGGCCGAAAAGGAAAGAAAGAGTTCCATAATGATATCATGATAAAGGGTCCTTTGTTGCCAGGATCCTCTGTTTCCCAGTTCTACATACTGCATGTGCTCTCCCAGGGTCCTATAGTTCCCAAGGTCCTATGTTTCCAGGGTCCTATGTTCCCACAGTCCTATGTTTCCAGAGTCGTATGTTCCCACAGTCCTATGTTTCCAGGGTTCTATGTTCCCACAGTCCTTTGTTTCCAGGGTCCTATGTTCCCACAGTCCTATGTTTCCAGAATCCTATGCTCCTAAGGTCCCAAGGTAGGAATAGGACTCTGGGAACATAGGATTCTGAGGACAAAGGGGTGTGTCTCAAATTGCGCACTTCCGTTAGTGCACTGTCTGTAAGTACACTTAGCTGACAGTACACTTACCGGCACAGTGCGCGAATTTCGACAGTGAAGGGTGTCTCAATTGGCGCACTTCCCCTTGTGCACTTACCAGAAATGCCGCCACAGTCAGCATCAGGCGAGTCGGCCGCGGCACCGGCCGCTCACCCGGCAGACCTGACCGGGTGGGCGCGTTACCGGCCGGTGCCGCAGCCGGCCTGCCTGATGCCGACCGGAGCCGTGGCCGGCTTTGGTTTTCGGTGGTAAAGTTACCCAGAAGTAGACGTGTACACATCCTATCTTCAAAATAAAAGCATCACCACTGCTTCAAAGGTATTAGAGTTTTATTTTGGAAACAACTGGAAGTGACTGTACTTTGCACAACCGCTAGCTTGAGAGTTATCCGTAAACGTCGAAGCAATTTTCAAAACAGACGTTATTTGGACAAACTGACCACATATTTGGAATCTACGTGGTTACTTTCTCGCCTGAAAAAAATTAAAACTTAATAAAGTGATATATTAACAGTCGTAAAACGAAAAGTCAACTCAGCTTTTTTAGGTAGCTACTTCCGGTCAGTGGTGCCGTCAGGGTGAGAAGTGTCCATCGTTCCACACTCAACTTTTTGACCGTTTTGAGTGTACATCCGGGTATTTTCAGTGCACTGCATTTTGTTAGTATTTTCAGTGTGAACGCACTTATGCACTCAAAATACTAAGTGTAAGTGCAGAAGTGCGCGATTTGAGACACAATGAGGGTCTTGGGAAAACAAGGCCCTAGGAGCATAGAGCCCTGGGGACATAGGGTCTTAAGAACATAGAACCCTGGAAACATAAGACCTTGAGAAAATAGGACCTTGAGACCACAAGGCCCTGGAGACATAGGGCCCTGGAAAGACAGGACCATGGGAACATAGGACCCTGAACATAGGGCCTTTGGACCATTCAAACATTATATAAAGAAAGGGAAGGCCTAGCAAAGCACTTCAATCTAATATGGAGTCCAGACAATATTGCTACCTTGCACAGGGAATTAAAGCCCTCCCAGGCCTGCTGGAATAGATTACTAAAGAAAATGCAGTACCTAAAACTAATTTTATTACAGTTTTTGGAGTTCTAGCAATTCTCAAACCTTGGTGGATGATGAAAATAGTACCCAGAAATAAATAAGAAGCTCCCCATTGTTAACTGGTTTTGCCAACCCTTTAAAATTAAAACTGTTCACCACTGGGAGTCTGAGAATGTCTGGACAGAAAAAAAAAAAACTCTTCAATCTCCCCATCTCAGGCTAGACAGTTAGTGCCTGAAGAACTTGCCATTTTTATCACAGTGGGCATCTGTTCAGTAAAAGAAAATACATATTTTCAAACGAACATTTTTATTGTTCTTGACACATCTCAACCTACCCGCTGCATTTCCCCTGGCAGCTACACCCCATACAGTCTAGTAATGACTAGGGTCAACTGGAGGCACCAAGACAGACAGGAGGCCACGCTCATTGCGAGGCTGAGTGCAGCACTTGGAGTGTCAAAGCCAGACACGATCTTTGGGAAATCTGACCAGTCATGCTGCTGTCTGCAGTCTGTAGACAGCCCTGCAAAGCAACGTGACATTTTGGTGTAATCGACATCATTTCTGGATCAAAAGTCCAGAATATGACATCCTTACTTATCTCCTAAGTTACTGAATCATATTTTATATGTTAGATGGGGTTCAAGCAACATGGGTTTTTGAAGGCCAGTATTGATTTTCAGTTGTAACCCACAACCCTAACACTACTACCATCACTACTGCTACTACAACTACTACTACTAATAATAGTAGTAAGTTTTGTAAGAATTCAAAATGCCTCATTACAGTCAGTTTTACAAATCAGATCAAGGCAAAGGCAAGGATATTTTATTTATAAAATTATTATATTATTATAATTTTATTTTATTATTTATAAGCACATTTCATACACAGAGGTAGTTTCAAGGTGTTGTGTTGAATAATAGAAATATTTAGCTAAAAGCACTTGATAGGCTCTTGAGCCTGGACTTAAAAACTGCAAGGAAGGTTGGTTAACACTGGACCAGATCAATTTTAAAACCAAATATCTGTAAACAAATGTCTAATCCTAGTCCCAGCATTGTGAAAGACAACATAGCCGTTATTGTTTCATTGCAATCAAATTTGAATGAATGGCTTCTCACTGTTGAGGTAAGACAATCTAAAGACAAACTGTGATATTATGTTTGAGTTTCTGAAATGCACATAGATTGGCTGCCATGGTATGAAGAGTCGATCAGTGTAGCAGTAATCAGGAGCCTAATGCGAAGAGGCAGCTGAGAGAATAGAGTCAGCCTTCTGAGTGACATCTTCATGGAAAGGCATGACATTTCATCTGGGCATGTTTCCACCAGCTTACCTCAGCAGCACAGTGCAAGCAGAGCACCCAGCAGCAACACGATCAATACCAGGCCACAAACTAAATCACACCATTTTGGGTTTGGAGATTCACAGGAGCTGTGGCAATGATGTCACAGAGCATCTAACTTTTTTTTTTTCTTCAAGTTGGAATACTAGCTCTGATTTTGCGCTGTTACAAAGTTCACACTCAGTCACAGCATTGGTCAGAGCTGGAATGAGCACAGAAAGTTTCATCACAAGATAGCACCGGAAGGATCTATCAAAAGATCATCTGTTGCCACGCTGCAAACATTATTCAGAGGAAATCTGAGGAGAATCACTGAAGGAGGTAGCAGTGATACAAGCACATGGCTGTCTTGCTCTGATCATATAATACCTCTGTCCTCTACAAAGCGAATAATGTGTCTTGTATTTTAGTCATACAAGATTAGATTCCATGACTTCCATGAGTATGATATAAACTTAGGTCATTCTTAGGAGTTACGCTACAAATGTACCACATAGTGTTCTTGAAAACTGCACTGCAGTGATGGTGGACGCATATCGGTCAGGTTTTATTAAAATTGCACATTTCATAAAGTACAACACAACACAAAGTGCTTTGCAAGCTAGAAAAATAACAAGACAATAAAACATGCAGTTGAACCAATAAAACACTTAATCAAATCAAATATAGAACTAGAAAAAAAAAACATAAGAACAAACAAGTATTCAAATTCAGAGGCATAAGAATGCGTTGGCTAAAAAGATAAGTTAATAGATGAAAGCATGCAGTAAGAATCAGTCAGAATAATTTAAAAATGCAGGTTTAATAAATATGGGGAAAATATAGCAATAGAAGCAGAGACTCGCATTACAAACCAGACTAAAAAAAAGTAGGTTTTGTGTTTTTGTTCAAAAGAGTCCTCATTATGTTTCTCTCATATCATCTGGCAGCTTTTTGCAAAGATTTGGACCATCCGGACCTAATGCAGCCTCACTGAAAGTCTTTGTACAGTGTGTGGGCACAAGCCGAGCTCTACATGCTTCATATGTCCATGTCCAGAGATCTGTGCACCATAAAAAGAAGCTTAGAATCAATATGGAAGCTAACATTTTTAATATAAAATTCATATTTTATCACATTTTTTGCTCATTCAAACTTTGCATCACATACTTTTGGGCTGACACAAGGGTTATGCTGAAGTTCGGAGTGTTTTCTAAATCACTGTCATTTCCCATTTGGCATGACATGAAGTATGTGAAAGCAGAGAACTAATTTCCAATTCGCCTGACCCTGTCAATTTTTTTTTTTTTTTTTTTTTTTTTTTTTTAGAAAAGCATTCATTTTCATTGCAATAAATGATTATGCTGTAAAGTCAAGGCCATTGATGTACTGTAATAGCAAATTCCAGAGTTATTCAAACCGTGAGAATCCTTGAGCGTCAACACATAACCTCAACAAGGCCGCCCAGATTAGGAGGGGGCACTCGAACAAAACACCTCTGCTAATGTTGGCTGACTCACACCGTAACCTTTGCACACACACACTCTGCTACAGCGTGGCAGACAAATACTCCAATACTCAGAATGCAGGACCGAAAATTAAACTGTCCTATGTTTTGGGATAAAGCTAGCCTGAGACACAGAAAGCTTGTAATTAAGTTAACAGCAGGGGGGTTGTTTGTTTTGGTAATTTTCTGGTAACATTTACCAGTTTCTCGCTTCTTTTCTTGTCATCTCATCATTTACTCATCACCTTTTCCCCCCATGTTTTTGATCGAAATCACCTGAATTTGCTCAAGCTTTGAAACCTATTAACCGTCACATCAGAGAAGCTGGAGCGGTGTCAGATTTCTTGTGTTTAAATATTTGTGGAAGCGTTTAACACCTCTCACAGGCCTTTTCATGAGCATTTGACCCTCCATTGCTGCTAAGTATTTAATATCCCGTGGCTGAATGTGAACAAATTATAACATACAAAGATCTGTACTGCATAATTAGAGTCACAGTAAGTGTTAACATGTGGCTGATTGAGACACTGAGGCATCTCCTTAAGTTCAAGGGCCATATTTTTTTATATATTAGCGGTGGTGTTTAGTACCCTTGCGAGCATATAAAGTGACAATTCTGATCAATTCATCTGTGCACACGAGCATTTTTCACACGGAAATGTGAGACTTTAATTTGACCTAGTTGGTATGTATTTGTTCAGAGGCACAACAGGCAGAAGACAACAAATAAAAGAGAGATAATTAGTCACTCTTTGAAATGTCAGAGGATGACAAACAAATTATAGAGTGCCAAGCCAAATTATATTATCAAATATAAAAACAAACCTTACGTGATCTTAAACAAATGAGCTGTTTCACTGGAGAAAGCTGTCCTCCTTTTTCAGTTGTAATATACACCTCTTACAGTAAATCAAGCCTTCCATTTGTCTTTTTTCCATTGTTGTGTCTTGTTATTCTCCATGCCTGACCCAGGCACAGGCCTATAGAAATACCCACCGCACATAACCGATTCCACCTTTTTGTTATTGACAAAAGTCATAATTCACAGCTGCCGTGAATGGATTCGTTAAAGCCACAGCCAAGAAGGAGCCAGGAAGCTTTACAGAGCTGATGGCCCATCCAAAAGAATTTCATTTATGGCTTTTATAAGGAATGATGATCTTTGTGTGTTCCTTGGGCTTTCATGAGCACAAAAATCACCAAATTGAATTGAATGTTGGGTTAAAATTTTATCTATTCACTACAAAAACACATGTATCGGTACTGGCCCTCAAAAACCCATACTAGTCTGAAAACACTTCAGGTCTTCAATATTAGTGACAATGAATTCTAAAATAAATTGCCTCTTCCCTGCTAATATTTCACCTTTTAAACAATGAAAGGCAAAACAACAACGAAACTGTGTTTTCTTGTATTTTGATTCTCTTGTATCAATAGTTAGCTGTGTGCTTGACCAAACACAGTCTTCTAAAAATTGCTCTCCTGTTTAGAGGGAAACATATTTTTGACATAGATTATGTTTGTTTCTGACAAATTACAAATACGTTTCTAATCAACATGTTTTATATATCATGTTGGGAGGCATTTCAGCCAGTTTTGTTGCCTTAAGCCACCAAAACCACTTGGTTAAGATTAGGGAACGGTTAGGGTTAGTAGTTATGTTAATATTTGGACTCAAAACATAACTGAGAACACAGTTTAGTTGTGAGAATGTAATGTTTAGGAGGCACGGTTGGCTTAACCTGATTTTGTTCCCTCCATTTCCTAACATTTGAAGTATGACAAGGGTTTAATTGTTAACAGCTATGTGAGATGCATGTCATTTATCCTCTTCAGCTCAGCTAATCCCATCAGTGGGTTCATCTCTCCAACGCTACTTTCTTCAAACCCATAGACCTTTTTGTTAAATCATGTTAAATCATCACCGGATTTACATTTTTACTTCTGTTGTGTATAAAACGATGCATTAGCCATCTAGATATTTTCCTTTTGGATGTGATGGTGCAGCCATAAAACAATGGCATCTTGGGTATGAATCTTTCATTGGACAGAAGTACTGTACGCGATGTAGCGATGTAGTGACATTATTTTACAACATAGAGGAAAAAATATTTTTTTCTAACTTTGAAGCTCCTCCTGATCAGGCCCAGTCTGGATAAGTAAACTCTTCTTCTCTTGCATGCATTCCTATTAAGAGAAAATACCACTTAGCATTTGCTAATGAGTGACCCTTATTAGGTTAATCCCTGCTCATTTTTATTCATGATCTCAAAACAAGATATCTATTTATTTTATCATGTTTTTTATACCAGTTATATGAAAGTCCTATCTTGTCTTGATCTGTGTCAGATAAAGCAGCATGCAGAAGCTTTGAAGACTAATTGTACTACCTAAAGAGCCCCTGATGTAGACTGAAACCAAGTGAAAGGTCAGCCCTCAGTGGGTGCTGAGCCCATCAAAGGGACTCAGTCTGGTATCTGACCAGGCACTGAAAGTCCGTGGAGGCTAATTAACTCATAGACACCAGGCTGCTTTCTGATACCTCTGTAGTTTGACAAATGCCATGGCAGTAGCCCATTCAGGAGCCCGTCCGACATGAAGGCCCTCTCCACACCCAATACAGCAGAGGGGAAATCCATCAAGTGATCCAGATGAACACGTTCACTCACATTTGCTATTTTTCCTTTGAAAGATACACACTCCCAGGCATCTGTCAATCAAAGCTCTTGCCTTCACAGTCATAAATACAGATACATATCCACAGAGGCAAAACAACAACATACTGTGATTTCGGCAAGAGGGGAAAGTAATGTGACACCTCAGTTTCAAACTGGTGCACCCACAGATTTACACAATTGTTATGATCTATCTGCATTCTGCACATAACAAATGTTAATACTATTTCTTATTACCTCTTACACTATTCAAGTTAATTGTGAATTTTAAAAAAAAGAATATATGACTGACGGAGAGACTTCAAATCACGTCACCTGCATTCAAAGGTCAAACTTCAGCGGTTTATGTTTCTGGCATTCATACTGTAGTTCCTTTTCTTTTCCTTTCTTTTATATTCTTGTTGTGGATTTAACAAACTGATTCATAATAGATCAGATAATGACATGCGGAATGATTAATCTGATGTGTTTATTTTTAGTTCTTTTTTACATCATGGCATGCTATTATTGTTCCCAGCCCAACCCCCAACCCCCCACCCCCATCTCAACATTGGGGGGGTCCACCCAAAGTTGTCCAGCCGAAATCTACGCCCCTGCATGTCCATCACAGCAGTGCCATGACTAGAACATTCAGAAGAAAGACTGAGTTGGTGTGCAGAAGCAGCACAAAGCATTTTAACTCCACAATGACGCTGTGACACTGACAGTGATATTGCGTAAGTGCTCCGAGGGAGCCGATTATCACCAGCGATGCAATGGCTTTTCTTTCAGTAAATCTTCAATCTATTTGCTTCATGATGAGCACGGAGAATGGGGTAGGTGGAGGTGGGGAGATGGGGATTGGGGGGGTGAACAGACTCTGGTCACAAGCAGCACCCACTCAGCGGTGCCAAAATTGGCAGGCAAATGCATTCCTTATGGCTTTCAATCAAGTTGACAGGCAGCTCGTCAAACAGTGCTCTTATTACTATAAGACAATACAATGCACTATTGTAATTTGAAGTTTTGATTGAAAAACTTAAACCTGAATGAATGAAAATGTGATGGGGAGTAAACTGGGGACAAACTGCCACATCTGCTGTAAGCAAGGAGGAGGTTAGACTTTGGGCAGATCAGTGCAGGAGGTGAAGACCACGTGAAGACCACGAGCACACTGACCAGTTGCATTTCCAAATTAACACTTTAATTTTTTAAAAAAAGGAAGTTTTTCCCCATTTGGATTAATGTAAAGTAGGGGTAAGAGGAAGAAAGACTTTTTTCTTTTTCATTTTTTTTGATATCTCTGAAAACAAGAAACACTGAAATTTCATTCTAAGATAAATAATTGAAATATTGCTAATGTTAGGTGGTGTGATGGCCTAATTGTCCAATGAGAAACAAATGCAGCCATTGGTTTGCTTTTTCTAATGCCAAACAGTGCATACAACCCAGAACATACTGCTCATATTAAAATATACCCAATGTAGAAGGTGTAAAATATAAAATAAATAAATACTAATACAAATAATACAAATATACCCACATAGCTTAGTGTCCCAGGCCAATTTCAGTTTCCATGTCTTCAGATTCATTAAATTTATTGCATTAATTTCACATTTCTGTACTGATTTGCAGCGAAGCTGATACAGTTAGTGTTACACGGATGGTTCCATGGTAGAAACCATGATAAAAGCAACCTGGGCTCAAAGCAGCATCTCAGTATCGATTCCTTTTGTTCCATATTTCATCTGAGATATTGAACCTGTTTGACAGGAAGGAGACACCCTCCTCATCACAATGGTAATTACTCAATTCCCGCAGGTGCCGCGGCCTCATGCAACGGATTAGCATGTGAAGCGTGATGAGCTCCATGCAAAGGTCAGATTCGATCCACTAATCTGATCCCACAAGGCCCGAGAGGCTTGAAAAAGAGACAAAAAATAAAAGTAATTGTTACGGTTCAAATCTACTCATCATTTAATATCAGTTACAATACTGTATGCTTCACTGTCTGAAGAGAAGCAAGACAGGGATTTGTTATTGGTTAGCTCTGATCTACAGCACCAAATTATTGGATTATCAGCTCCGTTATCAGGATGCACTATTCAGTTGCACTGGATTTAAATGCTGGTGAAAGGCATCACTGATCTCACATTGAAATATATAATTTCAGTAAATATAAATAGTTTAATTTAATAATTTAATAATTTAATTTAATAGTGTAATTTTTTTCCCCATTTTTTTTTTTTTTGTATTTTTTTGTATATTCTGGTAAGTTTATGTTCATTGTTTTTGCAATTTTTCACTGCTCAATTTTTTAAGATATTAATGTTGCTTAAACATTTGTTAATTCAAAGTAAAGCTTGTGTTGGCAGTTTTAATAATCCAAATTTTGACACTGCAATTTTCAAATTTACCACAACTGAATATTTACCCAAAATATCAATTATCAGTCTCCTGGATTAATAAGAATCACCATCAGTATCAGCACTGAAAAAGTCAGTATGAGACGAGCTCTACCTAAGACGCCACAAGGTGCATAGGGTACCAGAAACCAGCAAGCGCCCAGGAGCCTTGCAGCTTTATGCATCCAATCACTGAGATAACCCAGTCACAGCACCATGCTATACATTAACCATGTGAGTAGAGAGCTGCCAAACACTGGTCTTACAGTGAAGCCTCTGTATGCTATCATGCATATGTGGTTTTCTATGCAAATGCCATTCCTTGAGGAACGTACTATTTATTATTTAGGCTGAACCAGGCACATGTGGACTGCACTCAAATGACTAACACTAACACTTAGCCAGTATAGAAGATCCTGTGAAAGGTGTAGTAAAGATTTAACACGAAGAGATTTCTCCATTCAGAACGGCTGCTAATATTGGTATGGTACTACTAGATATAAGGGAGTCAGGGACATAAAGTTTTCCATTGAAGGTCAGATCAGAGAACACTCCAGCTGTAAAGAGCACTCTAGGACATGAGAGAGTCAGCCTCGGCGTGTTATAGCTCTTATAGTTGAAGCAGCTTGCACTTGCGAATAGTGAGGAAGGAGCTACATTCCTGTGCAGGGCTCTTTGAATAGCCAGAGTACCACTGTGTTCTCAGATCTCACTATTCATGAAAAGTGCTTCTGGTAATTAAAATCTCTTTGCAAAAACATCCATAATTGACTCTTTTTTTTTTTTTCCTTTGACTCATTTCAACTTTTCAAATGACTTGCAACTGAAAGAAAAAATAAGGTGGAGGAGTGAGCATCAAAGTGGTGCATGGTGTATCTGTGCTCACCAGAATGGTGCTCACAGCTAATTTCACTGGTTTAGTTCATTCCAGCATGGTGTAGGGGGTGGGGGGTGGGGGCCTAAATGTGTTGTCTTTGACAGTGAGGACATGGAGAGAAAAAACTTTCTCAGCATCCACCCACTTGGTGCCATGTAGCTGTAATTATGCTGTCACTTTCCCTGTGTGATACAATGTGATACAATGTGACCAGCTAACAATGAACATCTTGTGTGCCAAGAAGTCAAGATGTCCAAAGACCTTTGAATGTGAGGCAATGCTTCATAATAACAGCGTGGTGACTGATGATGAAAGACAAGGCAGTAATGATGTGACTATGCTATCAGACATTTTGCCCATTAAACATTTTGTTGAAGCACATATTTCAACGTGTAACACAGATCTTGTGACCCATTTTAGCCAGTGTGCAGCCTTAGATCCTCACTCCAAAGGCCAAAGTGCAGGGGGTTTCAAACTTCAGCATGGTCTGCACCCCCAAGTTGACTTTCAGAAAGCTGTGGGCCCCCATTTGAAGTGATGTTACCACATAGGAAGCCTGATCGATCTTTTTGTTTGTTTTGTTTTTTGTTTATTTGTTTGTTTGTTTTTAAATAAAAATGGTTTCCTTGAATTGTTTATTTTTTATTATTGTTTATTTATTTATTTATTTATTTTGCAAATTTTCATTTTTCAACTAATTTTCTGGTAATTTTATTTTTTTTATTTTGTTGTTGTTTTCTAATTTTACTGATGTTTTCTATTTTTTTTTTTTTTTTTTTTTTTTTTTTTACTAATGTTGCAGTATTTTTTTTTTTCAGCCAATCCATTCAATTCTTTCAAAAAATAAAAAATTAGGGAAGAAATACCCCGAAACAATATAATATTTTTCAAAAAATTACAAAAAAAAAGAAAAAACTGTATTCACAAATATTAAAAATATATATGTAATGGTGAGATCAGTGATGCTGGATCAGATTTCTTGTGTGTGAACTATTCCAAATTATACTGAGGGCCAGGAAGACCCTAAAGGAACCCTATGGGTCCTTTGGGGGGCCTCAATTTGAAAACCACTGCATGAAAGGGATCCCAGCAGCAAACACTGTAACACTGAATGACCATTGTTTTAACATCCAATCAAGACACCCCATCATGGTTCAGAAATAGTTCCAAAACAGAAGTGGTGCCAGTGTTGAGATGTCACCTGGCCGTCAGCTGGACATCCTTCCTGGATCTTGTAGCAATGTCAAAATATGTTGGTTCCAGGAACGGTCCTATTCAGCTGTACTGCTAAAGTGTGGGGTGTGTTCAGCAGCTGTGTACATAATATATGTCCAATAAGAAAAGAAAAAAATGAAATACTACAAACTTTCACTCTACCTCTCAGAGTTTTCTCACTTAAGCGTGGAATCAAACCACTCATCTTCAATTGAAGCACACTTCACTGACCTCTAAGCTCCAGCTTCATCTGGTTCACACCAGCCACATTCTCACCTCTACTGTCATTATATTGAAAGACTCAGGCTAGCAAACAAAGAAAAGGATTGTTTTGTTTAAATCAGCCTCAGTCATCTGATATATGATGCCATGTGTATCACGGCACCAAAACCAGTTTGGATAAAGACTAGGCTCCTACAAACACCACAGGCTTAAAACAATGAGACAGGCATGTAATTTACATGTAGATATACTTAAACAGTATAAACATGTTTTTATATATATATATATATATATATTTAGTTTTAGAAAATGGGCAACTATTTCTACATGGAGAAGACATCACAGAGTGACATGGTTGTGAAATGGTTGTGATCCCTGTCTGATCACAACCATTTCACAAACTGTCAATCAAATGTTGCTATATTCAACAAAATAAGCAAAGACACACATTTGCTTTTTCACAGCAATAATATGATCAGTATTTCCTGGTTTGTAAGACAAGGTCTGGATAACTTTCCCTGGATGTGGAAAAAATGACACTAAAATGTCTGGCCATCTGCCTCACAACCACTTTTCAATTTTAATATCAAGATTGAACCCTTTCACCTCGCTGAAGACAGGGAAGTCAAAGCTTTCTTGACATCCCTCAGTCATTTCAACTGAAATTGGCCCCGCCCTCTCAAAGGGCCCCCCACTGACATGCAACAACTGAATAATTCACCCACTCTCTCCCTCTCTCTCCGTGTGTGTGTGTGTGTGTGTGTGTGTGTGTGTGGTGGTGGTGAACTGCATAAACAATTTATCCAGACCTGGCCTCTACTAGAGACCAGTCTTTTTTGTCAAAATGTGTAGATATACCCAGCCAGTAAAAGGGACTCAGCGGGACTCATTAACTGGGACTATGAAGTTTTAGATAAGTTAATATTTTTCATTTGTCATACCTTGGCTTTTGCTGAAAGAACACCCCTGCACCAGACCAACTGGTGATAGACATACAAGTGCATACAGTCAGTTATACAGTACATTCAACATAATCTAAATTATGTTCAGTTTTATGCGCCAAAAAACAGCACATATAGTTCACAAACTGCTCTTGCATCTTTTTTTTGTATAATCAAAATACAAAGAAATTCATAAAATTATATGAATTAATCATATTTCATTATTTACAATTACAATTCACATTTGGCAGATGCTTTTATTCAAAGCGAACGTATATATGAGATTTTTATACAGCAACAAGCAATGATCAATTCAGAAGAGAACAACATTAAGTGCCAGAAAGCTCTGGTTCTGGTCCAAAGGACAGAGGAGCTACAAGGCCGTGCTAGAGCATGTGAGGGAGCGTAAACCTGGAAGAGGGTGTCCAGGTGGGTAGGAGCAGTTTTGGTTGCTGCTCTGAAGGCAAGTGTCAAGGACTTGAATTTGATGCGAGCAGAAAACTGGGAGCAGTAGTGACGTGTGCTGTTTTGGGCTGGTTGAAGACCAGACGCGCTGCCGCATTCCGGATCATCTGCAGAGCCTGAGCATGCCCGCCGGGAGCCCTGCCAGGAAGGAGCTGCAGTAGTCGAGGCATGAAATCACAAGTGCCTGTACCAGGAGTTGTGCTGCAGGTTCAGACAGGTGTCTGGTTTTCCTGATGTTGTGCTGGGTACATCGGCATGAGCAAGCCACACACGCCACATGTTCCTTAAAGGTCAGTTGGTCATGAAATGATGACACTCAAGTTTCTGGCAGATTTTGTGGAAATGAGCTGACTGGAATCCAGTTGGACACTGAGCTGTTGTTGTACAGAGGGACTGGCCGGGAAGACGAGGAGCTCAGTGTTTTGACAGGTTGAGCTGAAGGCAGCGTCCCTTCATTCATGCAGAGACATCACGAGGCATGCTGAAATTTGAGTCAAGACTGTGGGGTCGTCTGCCTGGAACAAGATGGGGAGTTGGGTATCGTCAGCATAAGCAGGAATATATTGGAAAGAGTTCAATATACACAATATACAGTTCATATTCCAAATTAAACATAAAGCTCTATGCAGACTTTATATGCTTATAAGCAACATGATACTTACAGTAAATGCATAAGACTACTTTTTTGGTGTCAGGACTCTGAGTTTTTTTGTCTGATGATTGCTTGTTTGTAACTTGAAGGGTTTTTCTCTCTCTCCTCTTTTCCCTATTGAACTAATAGTAAATATTAAGTATTAAAATTCAGGTTTACTACCTAAATTTACATTCTATTCATTGTATCCTGGCCTAATTTAGTTGTTTTTGGAGGATGGTCTAAACTATGTAAAAAAGTAGAGATACAGTATAATGGGTTCAGTATAAAAGTCTTCTCTGCAGCAGCGACAGAACATCTCAAAACGAAAGTCCTTTTGAGCATTTGCATTAATAGTCAACTTGGAAGGGCATTACACTATGAAGCCACGTGCTGTTTTTCTTAGGCTTTGTAAGCCTTATGTCAAAAACGACAACGTGGTGTGGGATGCAGTGCAGAGCAATTTCTTCTTCATAACCTCTCTCTTTCTCTCTCTCTCTCTTCACTTTCATAGCTTAATTATTTGAAAAGGTTTAAGCTTTCAAGGGCAATTACAGCCACCATCTGAATATCTTCTGAGTAGATTACCATTACACCTCGGAATGCACTTCTGACAAAAAAGATTTAACCAAAAGTGCATTACTGCGCGACAGATTTCAGTCATGCCAGTTGTGGTGCTACATTATGTCTTCTCTTTCCTGCGTGAATGGAATTTCTATTTTAAATGAAACATCATTGTACATAAAAAGAATGTGCCTGACGTTTTCTCCATCAAAGGCTGCAAGCTTTTCACAAACTCCTTTTATACTGGGTGTCCTTTATTTGGGTTTGTGTTGTATTCTGTCCACGGGAACTGTTTTAATTCCATCACTGCATCTTTTTTTGGATGGATAAGCTATTCAGTTCCACAAAGGTCTTGTTCAAAGTGCAAGTGGTATTTGTGTTATGGCCCATTTTAACTGCAAGAACTTAGCGGGGCTGTGAAGCCTGTTTCCTGGATTCTGATAAAGTTTCCACTAGCAGTGACACGGTTCCAGGTAAAGTTCCTGGATTCTAATTTCACCCTGCTCAGGAGGTGATATTAAAATTGAGCTCCAGGAACTTTCAGGAGTTCCTGGAGCTTTCAGGAGTCTTCCTCAGTTCCTGGAGCTTTCAGGAGTCCTCATCAGTCAAGCACTGACTTGGCAACATTTCTGTAAATATGCAGGGAACTACTGCACAAAGCAGCCAGTATCAACTACAGTCAACTACAGTATTTGGTGGGAACTCCACTCATCTCTTTAAACACATGAAAATTTCTCCGAATGTAGTAGAGTTGGGCACTGAGTGGGAAAACAGTTGGGACACATAATGACTTTTAAAATTAAGAGTTGTTATGAGGCACTTCCGACACTTCACACTCAGTTGTTTGTAAAGTGGAAAAAGAAACAGAAGCCAGTTCTTAAACTTCACAGGTTCGGGCAAGTTCCAGGTCACCCATGGTAGTTTCATAAGGCCTATTTCAGTTGTAAATACGAGAGCAATTCCATTAAAATCATTGTGACATATCAAAAGTAAAAGCTACATTGTGTAAAGCAAAGGTTAATGTGTCAGTCTGTTAGATTTTGTTTGTTTAATATCGAAGGAAAGAGTTATCAGAGGGCTGCATGCTTCTGTGCCTGGTTTTAGTGGTGGACTTAGGCACTGTATAAATGGAAAATTCCTCAAATTCACGAGGAACTAGGAGCTTCTCTTGTGGCATTCAGGCTTCACACCACTCATAACATCTCTATTTAACAGGCATGCTAAACATTGTCCCCACGCGCCCAAGGCTGTGAACGTTCCATCAGCGTAACCTTGAACAAGAAGAATGCCCACTTCTATGGACATGCTTTTCAATCCTACACACGCACTGAGAAAAACCTTCCTTACCTGCTTTCACAGAAGCTGCATAGCCTTGATCCATCCTCTGCGAAACAAAAGAGCAATGTCATATCAAAAACAAAATCATTCAAAGCATTCATCCAGAGGAGCTTCTATGGACCTTTTTGTATATTTTCAATCAGAATTCAACTGAATTCAATTGAGGAAGCAGAAATAACCTTCTATGAAATTACTGAAAAGAGAAATGGACATTGGACTTGGCAGTGCACCACAGCCTGTTGTGATCCATGACTAAACACCAACTTGGTTGTATTTTTATTACACATCAATGTATAAAGTGAAAATGACCTTCCACAGTTGAGGTCAATGAATAATCCTTGCCCTCTAGATTGCACAAACACTGTATTTGTAGAATCTGCAGATGCATTCCAATGGGAAACACAATTTGATAAATGTTTCTCACACTCTACAATGCATTTCCAGGATTTATTTCTTCATATATCATACGCCCTGCAGATACATGGCAGTGGTAACAGGCTTTCAAATTATATAAATAAATAGAGTCTTTGCTCCATGGACTCATTGTGTTTTCTGTGTGAATATGTTCATCACCAAGCCATCTGACACATAGGATTGATGGGTCCACGGAGAGTGCCTCCTCAGTCAAAATCAGTCTGACTGATAGCACAGAGAGAGAGAGCCAAACACCTCACTGGACAGTTATGTACAACTAGAATGAAATAAGACAGCCATAAGAAAACCCATTATTATTACGACTGCACTGCTTGAACCTTCAATGAATGCTTGCATTCACCGCTCGTCAGAGGATTCAAAGAGAAGGCTTTGATGGGTCTGCTAAATGTGTTAGAAATGGTTGTAAACTGTGTCAGTGAGGGCACATAGACACATATCTATGACCCAAAGCAAGAGAGAGGCTTTTTGACAGCAATGATTTCTAGGATGGCTGTCGATATGAAAGAGTGTCCCATCAACAGTGCTTATGGTAAGATTCGATAAAATAATTTGGTAGAAACTGCTTCCATTTTCAATAAATCCATCTGCAATATATAAAACCTGATGTAGTGTATCAACTGATAGAAACATATTACAGTTGATTTTAATAGGCATTGACACACTTGACACCATTTCTTCTTGTGGTTGTTGGCTCTGTACAGGACACTTTAGAGATGCTGTGTCAAACATAGGGGCGTCAGGGGGACGGTGCTGTTATTTCCTATTACTGACAAAGAAATGAGACAAATGAACTGGAGGGAAAACTGGTTCACTGCAGCCACAAAGAATAGAAGACATGTTACTTTTTAAATTTTTTTTATTTATACATTAATTCTTTTTTTTTTTTTTTTTTATCGTTGGGCAACAGGTACAGTAGCCCTAAATGGATCTTGAATTGGAGCATTTTAAATTAAAAGCTGAAACTGAATAAACAAAATTGGAAAGGACAAGACACACAACACACACAACACACACACACACACACACACACACACACACACACACACACACACACACACACACACACACACACACACACACACCCCAGGTCCCGTCCCCGTATCAAGGAGCAGGCGCAGGCGGTATGGTATTAACGGCAACGACCGCAGTCTTCATGTCGGTGACCCTGACCAGAAGCCACGGAGCAGTTCTTGGCACATCATGGTGGCGCAGTCTGGACAACAGCACGGTCCTTGCGACCAGATGTTCAGCAGGCCAATGGACCGTCTCCACGACAACCGTGATGCAGGCATTGGCTCCTCCTAGCAGAAGAGAGCCTGCATCCGTCAGCATCACCAGTCTGTGGACCCTCATAATCCAGTAATTTTAGCCCAAAATTGGGGTCAACCTAGGACAAATTGCAAGAGAAGCAAATTGCAAGAGTTTTTTTCTCTTGCAATTTGTCCTAGGTTTTTTCCTAAAATGACTGGACTAATAGTCTCTGCGCAGGCTGCACCGACCACCGGAGACCGGCCTGAGGGGCGCACCTGCTGTGCAGTTAGCAGAGCCAGCTGGAGAGCCCGCCTGGGAGAGGCGAGACTCCCTTGGTCTTTGCTCAGTCTGAGAGCAGATCCAGCAGATGTGGACACCCCCCCGCTGAACTTGGAGAGCGGACACACACTGCCGAGCGGCCAGCCCTATACAGGCTAGCCTAACCTGGTCTCAGACCAGCCGAAGACCAACTCCAGCATGTGCGACACACACCTGCTGCCGAGCTGGCTTTTATGACCTCTGCTGCTCCGGCCAGTGACGTCACCAGTCAACCAGATGATGAGGACGCACGCGCAGCATAGACAACACCTGGGACAGTGCTCAGTACTTTACAGTCACCTGCACAGATACTTGTTTGTGACGGACGGCATGACGTCACAATGGCTACAGCTCTACATTCTGCATTGTTGATTGTTTTTTGTTTGTGTCCACGGACACTGAGTATGCAGGTAACACATCCGCTCAGTTAAAACAGGCTGTGGTGCTAGAGTTTGAAATTTGGTCTCAGCCTCAGTTGATGCTGAAATGACGATGAAATAGTCTGTGTGCGATTAAGATGAACATTGTTATGAGGTGATCCAGAATAAAATTGGAGACAAACAACTGTAACTGTAGAGTGTATGGACCTTTTGTTTTGCCACTTGTGCTCCTTGCTTGAGTTTGTAATGTTTCCAATGATGTGCAGTGTGTTTCCTGTCATTGTGTGTATTGTTGTTGAGCCTTGCTTTGTTCTAGCACCTCCAGCAGGCAATTTTTCTCTGGTGGACAGCACAGCAGCGTCGGATGCACCGTGTAAAGAGGCAAATCCATTTTTTAATTTATGAATTAGCTGAACTAATACTTCTTAATAAATTATGTTACATGAACAAAGGCTGTATTTTTTTCTCGTTTCTTGTGATTTCACCTGTTACCTGTTGTGTGTGTGACTTCACATGGAATTTTATAATAAATGTATGACTATACTGCAAGAGTAGTGCATATCTAATGATGTCAATCATCTAGATTTCTAAAAATAAACGCAGACCAGTGCGCTCTTGCGCTCCGTGATCACATACACAATGAATGGCTGAGCCAGCCGCGGTCTGCGCCGTGCGCGTGCTCTGTGAAAGCCGCTTCAGAGCGTTGCACCGCTGGAAACGGCGGTCAGTTTTGTTGATCTACGGTGAAAACAGCGAGCTCGAAAAGTTACCAACCACCCGACGAGAGGCAGTCAGAAGCAAGAAGCGACTACCATGAACAATATTTTATTGTTACAAGGTAACAATAAGCTTTTAGAGTGTAAATATGATGATGATTTATTGATGAAGATGATAAGAAGACAGTGGTGTAATGAAGATGTGATGATGATGTTGATGAAACTGCCTGATAAAGATTTTAGAAGCAGGAGTTTGTACTAAGTGAGGAGTTTGTCTGTACTAAGGTTCCACTGAAAAATAGGATGTCTCCACTGTTTCTGTCTCTTATACTTGTGTCTCAAATGTGATATTTTGAACCATTCAGTTTGGTTACAATGGGTAATCACTAGTTTTATGGGGAAAAAAATCAGATATAATTTTGAGTCTTTGTCTTTTTTGCCCCGGGTTGAATGTGCCCCTCTGACAAAAGCCCTGGCCCCAGCCAGGCCCCTTCAGTAAAATTGCTCTAGAACTGCCACTGCTGATCTATGGCTTTGATGGGCCAAGAAATTGCATTTATATAAAAGGGCTACTACGATTTAACATTTTGTGTTTTTTCTGCCCCACTAGCAGAGAGTATGGTTGCTCTGTCTATACATACATCCATCCGTTCAACTGGCAGTGTATCTCAAAAACTATTGTTTGGATTGCCATGACATTTGGGAGAACATTCATGCTCCCCAGAGGATGAACCCTGTCGATTTTGGTGACCTCATGCCCTTTCCTCATGGCCAACCTTAGGTCCAAAATATCAAGTTTGCACATAAGATGACAAATTAATTTGTGGGGTACCAATATATTTTATAAGGAAAGAAGAATCTCTGTCTGTTCCTTCTACCTGTATATATATCTCTAAATATAGTGGAATAAGTGGACAGATTGGACTTGTGCTTCCAAAAGAATGAACCACATCATTTTTGGTGTCACCATCACCTTCCCTCTAGTGTCACTCTGAGGCCAAAATAAAATTTCAAATTTCATATCTCATAGTTGTTGCACAGATTGCCATGACATTTGGTGAGCACACTCATGCAACCCAAAGAATGATGAACTCGTGACCTTTTGCCTAGCGCCATCCTCTGGCTAAAACCCCATTCGCCTGTTTGAATTCCCCTGCAGCCTGCTGGAAAAGACCACATCTTTTTAAACTGGTTGCTGTAGTATGTTTGCCGCACCAGTAGTTCCATTACCTCTGCCTGCGCTTGTCTAATTAAATAATTAGAGCAGAGTAGGTGACATTTTATTGATCCTCATGGTGAAATGGGCTATTGCAGCAGCAAAATAAAATACAAAGAAATATTTCATGAAATTAGCATGAAAAACATTAAATTGTTTTTATAAAGCAGATAAACAAAAAGCCAAAAACATCAATTTAGCTCAGTGATTATTCATTTTACCTTTTCCAAAAGGTTATATTTTAAGCATGTAAACTATATTAATGCAATCCTCCTAATTTATTTGATGGTTTGTGTCATAGTTTTCAAGAAATAATTTTGCCAGTTTGCAAGTGTCAATAACAAAGTCCAAAAAAAAAAAAAAAAAAAAAAATTAAGGATTGCTAATGATTTGACTGCTGGTTAATGTTGCAGTTCATATTATGTATGTATTACTTGTGTAATTGAGGTTTCACTTTAAAAGACGGACGAATCATTTTGTATTCAAAAGGACCATAAAATAGCAGGGGATTCACGTTTTCTCGTCACTGCAATTACCCTGTTCTGGAGAATGAGGGTCTTAAAAGCACTTTAAGAGGCGGTAGACAATGCACCACTCGACTGAGGCTGTAATTCTGATAAATTTAGTGGAGATCAGCAGCTGAAATTATAGCATCTGCGCCTAAGCAAAGAAGGGAAAGAAATGGATTGTGATCTATTTTTCCTCAAACAATAGCTTTGAATGTGAGTGAAAGGAAATTGTTCTGTTTTGCAATGATCTTATATCCTCATGTGATATAAAATATTGGTGTACATGTTTTAATCTAATAAGCCTCCCAGGCCGAGCGATGACATGGGAGAGCGTGATGGAATGGATAAAAGCAGCCCCTTTATCAGAAATTATAGCAGAGCCTGAGTTGTGCCTCAGAGACCGAGTGAGTCATTTAGCTTCCGTGGGAAATGATGAGGATACACACTGTGCATTAAGTAATGAATACTCACGCTTGCCCAAATGGCTTGGATGATGGCATCCTGTGTGGCAACAATGATTAACACCATCAACATCGGTAGTTTATACAATGAAATGATGGGGATGGTGCCAGACACAAATTTATAATGTTTTCTTAAAGGCGAGAGGGAATCAAATTAATGTGGACTGGGAAAAAATGGATCACAGGTTGGGAGGCATCTCTGTGAATAACTGGCTGTGTGTAAAATATGAGGACTGAAATAAGTCCTTGTAATTTCTTTAAATGGAATAGAATAGAATAAAATAGAATAGAATGGAAAAAATTATTAATGTGTCACTCCTTAGCACACATAGAACATAGCATAAAAATTACAACACATTAACTGTCTGCCGTTGTTGATCTCACTGCCTTGGTGGTCAAATTTACCACCAATGCACCTTTCTTACAACTCTTCCCACCACTGAAGAGCTCGCTGGTCAGTTTAACAGTACTTGTATAGTTATCTTAGACTCTACTGCTCCTCTGACAGACAAGAAACATAAATCCACAATACTGCCGTTGTTTAATGAACAGGGGCGTATCTAGAATTTTTCTCTTGTAGGGGCAAGCTACGGGCACAGACTGTGGAAGGGTGGCACACTGAAATGACATTTTATTTAAATGTCCCACAGTCTTAGATCATAATAAATGGTAGGCTGAGGTATGAATAATAGAACTATTTTATTTACCCAAATAATGCACAGAATAGTGTAGCATCCAGCATTTAGAAATCTTATCTGACTGAGTAAAATGTTTTTTGTTTGTTTGAGTGGGTTGATCTGTGCTCCGGAAGAGTATACTGGTGTATCTAGTACTAGTAACCTAGTAGTAGTTTTAGTTTCAGCAAGATAAACGCTGGTGTTTCATAGGTATAGCCTACCTCTCTGTTAACGTACAGAGACAGAAACAACCAGTGGAGTTTAGTTATGAATAACTTTATTGCAACTCTAACAACATGTAAGAAAACTGCATTATCTGAGCCACCCTGAACACAAATAGTTGTTTTTTTTTTTTTTTAACAGAGAGACACATTGTGTCATTAAGACTTACATTTTGTTTGAGCCCACAGACCCAAATAGTCTATATTTGTATATTTTGGTCTACAAAAGCAATGCTTTGGAGTCAGTGTGAATTACAATACTGCAGATCATCACAACACACACACACACACACACACACACACACACACACACACAAAAAAAACTTTTCCCTTTTTACACTGTAGACACAATGGTCTACTCAAACAGTCAACTCAACACACTAGGAGAAGTGTCTGATCACACAAAGAAATATTCAATTATTGCATCAAGAAGTTATTTAAACACACACTGTTTTTATTTAATTGCTTAGGGTTATCCATTCTGACTTAAATATTTAGCCTACCTGCAGAATACTGAATTGCAGATGATGGGCCCTCAACCTCATCATTATGCAAAGTACCTGGGAAAAGTAGCATCATTTACTCAAAATGTCAATACTTAATTGCTTAGGGTGATCCATTATGATTTAAATATTTAGCCTACCTGCAGAATGCTGAATTGCGGATGATGGGCCCTCAACCTCATCATTATGCAAACTTCCTGGGAAAAGTTGTATCAGTTACTCAAAGGGCTCTAGTTTCCCGGCGCAGCGCGGGGTGGCGCAGTGAGGCGAACCCCGCGCAGAGCTAGTTTCGACCGGCGAAGCGGCAGAGGCGGACAGTGTCCAAGTTTCGCAGGCGGAGGTTCGCCGAGATGGGAGTGGCGGCGCAGCGGGGGGAGGTGCCGACAGATTCGGCTTGGTGCAGTGACAGTTTGGTGCCAAAAGGCTTCGCCGAGGTGCGCCGAAAGCTCGCCATCTGAAACCACGTCTACTTTCAGCACAAGGCGGAGCGGAGCCGGCGCAGTGGAAGTTTGGCTGCCTGGCGCACATCACCAAAACCTCACAATCAGCACAAACGGTGCCAATCTCCTTTGATCTGACATCAGCTGTGACGGGACAGTTGATATGGAGATATATGTATGTGCTGATTGTGATCGCAGCATTGAATAGTGTTTTTTTCGGTATTTATTGCATCGTTCATGTGCCTGACATTCCGGAAGCCTGCCTGTGAGGTTTTGGTGACATGTCCGCACTGCTCGCCGGTCTCCGCTCCGCGCCTGTCTCCTGAGCTCCGCTCCGCCTGCGGCAGTAGACCTCCATGTCAGCTGTGTAAACTTTCATTACGCCTTCGCGCAGCGCATTTTAAAGGCAAGGACAGGGGCTCATTTGATTGGTTACATGTGAATCGGCTGTGTCAAACCCACTCCATGCCTTCTCTCCTCCCCTCCGCCGGTAGGAGGGACGGCGGAGTACTTGCGCCACCGAGAACGGCGTGCCAAACTTGGAAAATCCGCCTGGCCACACCCAGTTGGCGAAGCGCATCTGCGCTACGCCCCCGCCTCGCCTGGTCTGCGAAACTAGAGCCCAAAATGTCAATACGAGTATAACATCAACTGAACTTTTAGGCCTAATACTTATTCAAATGTGATCAATTTTAAAGACATCCTGCTGCCTTTCTGGACATTGTGGACATATCCTATTCAGTTCATTTAAACTACTTATGCTATAGGCTAATAGTCTATTCCTTCCTATTTGATAGATAGACAGTTAGACACAGATAGATTCAACTGTCCATTAGCTCATAAAAACAACCACACTTCCACTCATCAACAATAAAGAGTATTAAAATAGACGTAAAGTAAAAAACAGAATTGAATTCATTATTACTGATTAAATTAAAATCGACCATTCCACAGTCCAGCCCAATTGTGGCAGAGGTGGTGTGTGAGTTTGAGTGTGACTGATTCAGGATGCAGTGACTGATACCTTGATCACCATCTGCAGCTTTTTTTTTTCTTTACCATGAAAAAGGTCTCAATGTTTTGAATCCTTTTCATCCTGCTTTCTCTCTCTCTCCCTATCACTGTCTGCCCCTGAGGAAGTCATGCATATTGTTTGGTTAGAAATAATATTGTTAAGTCAGAAAATCACTTTCCTTAAACTGAAACACACAGGATAGCTATCACATGCAATTATATCATCCTCTAATGATATGTTACAGCAACCCCAGGCTGTCTTGTTTGCACGTGTATGAAATAAATCTTTTTGACTGAAGACTGAAAACAATGTTTAAACGTGTACATTCTAGAAAAGCCTCGCCAGGACACATATGATATTGTATTTTGTGAAGCTGACATATAGTCTATTAGTCTAGCTTGGGGTTGCTGTGACGTATTTTTTTTTCCACCTTTACTTGTGCCGGCTAATGTTTCCCATAGACTCAATTCATTATGCTAAGCTTGCGCACTGTGCTAACTCTAGATACGACTTACTTATCAATTTAATTTAAACATTTGTAAATCATTTAACACTACATATTGTGAGCGACTGTTTACTTACCCTTGTTTTCTCCTTTTTAGCAGAAATAGTACAAGCATGAGTTGAAGTGCAACCAGAGTGCATCCTGCATATTTTTGAATGTCGACTCGGACAAACTGATTGGCAGCTCTGGTGGGGGTGGCCAGGCAGGGTGGCCAATCATACTCCAGGGGTAGCCCTGGACACACTCCGGCTCTGAAGCACATGGGAACTTAAAGACAGTACATTTTAAGTGATAAAGTAACCATGCTGATTTTTTTTTTAATTACTTAAACTTAAGTATAAGGGTTAAGGTTAAGCCAAAACTAGAAACAGAGCATTTCCTGAAGAAAATGTCTGATTGCATTGAGCTGATAAGCTGATTAGTTTTGCATTCATTTGTTTATCAATATGAGAATGTGCATGTTTGATCAGCATGTCATACTGAGCATTTAAAAACCAGAGTCCTGTATTTTGGAACTCATACAATATAAATGCCAAAATGCTGTTTGAAAGGCATGTCATACTGTCATACATTTAGAAATTTGAATGGAGTTTCTATTGTACATGGTTGCTGACATATAAATACATATGGAGTGGGTGGAGTTTAATTGACTTCCATGTATTTCAGAACTCATAAACCATACATGTCATCAATATGAAAGTATGCAGGTTTGATCAACATGTCATACTAAGCATTTGGACATTTCAATGGGATTTCTAGTGTGTATAGCTGATGAATTATAAATACAATGGAAGTGGATGATGCTTCATTGCCTTCTTTGCATTTTATAACATAAACCATACATGCCATCGATATGAGAGTGTGAATATTTGATCAGTATGCTATACTACAACTTGAATGGAATTTCTACTGTAGCCTACACAGTGTCTAACTACAAATATAATTGTGGTCTGGATTTGGGTGGTACATAAATACAATTACATACACTATCATTTTCATGTAAATCAGAGATTGTTTTATTTGGCTCACCAGACTCTATTCAGGTGGTCCATAATATGTTTGGCAGACTGTCAATAGATGTTACACCTGTGGCTAGAAAGCTAGGGGTGCTGTTTGATTCGCACCTTGGCTTCAACACCCATGTCAAAAAAATGGTACAGTCCTTTCTTCATTTAAGATATATCAGAAATATACAGACTTCATAATCCGTTGCTGACATGGAGAATGGTGATGGATTCTATCAGGGCTGTTTCTTGTCTGCACTGTTTGTAATTTCCATGAACAGCATCTCGAGGTGCAGTCGGGGTGTGGAGAGTGACTGGTATGGCGACCTCTGGGTTGCGTCTCTGCTCTTTGCAGATGATGTGGTTCTGCTGGCCTCATCAAGCTGTGACCCTCAGCACACACTGGGGCAGTTTGCCGCCAAGTGTGAAGCAGTAAAGTCGGTGAGTTACTGCATCAAGTGGAGGAGTTCAAGTATCTTGGCGTCTTGTTCACAAGTGAGGGTGAAGTGGAGTGGGGGATTGACAGGAGGACACACACACACATACATGCACACCACCAGTTTTGTTAACATGCCACTAGAGTGTTACATAAATAGCTTTCAGTATCTGATGTTTTTGTCATAACTATTGCACTTACCCATAATGTTACATTGAACCCCAGGCTACGCTACAACTAACGCAGACTATGGGGTGAATGGTAGCATTTTGCTCCATGTGTTTGAAGCTCAACAGTGTGTTGTCTGTATGTGATAAGCCTACAGAGATAGGTGCTACACCATGTAATGGCACTTAGTCTGTTTGTAATGTTTTGTAATTGGCTAATGTGTTTAATATTGATACTCATTCTAAATACAGTTTTGTCATAACCTTTTGAAACCTGAAAAAAAATTCTCTTGATTTCTTTTAAAAAGATGGTGATTAACAAATTAGGAAAAAAAAAAATTGTAAAAAAAAAAAGAAAAAGAAAAAGAAAAATAATACAACTACAGCAAAAAAAAAAAAAAAAAAAAAAAAAAAAAACATTATCCAAAAAATACCTGAAAATTAAGAAAAAAATAAAAAGAATGTATCCCTTTGAAACCTGAGCAAATTCACTTGGGGAAAATAGTGATGAATTTATTTTTAAAAAAAAAAAAAAAAAAAAAAAAAAAAAACATAAGAAGATGAAGAAAATTATTCCCCCACCTACTTTATTATCATTATTATTTTATTTTGTTTTTACATAAAAGTTATCAAAAAATACAAGAACGTTAGAAAAGTAAAAGAAAAATAAGATGAAAAGATAAATAAAAAGATAAATAGGTAAAATATTCCAGGAAAAAAAAAAACTGTGAATTGACTTCTGGATTTCAAAGGACTAAACAGGTGTGAGAGTGTTCTGAATCATTAAACCACTGTGGGAGAGGAGTATTGAAACAGCTTAGCCTTTTCATATCACAGCCATGCAGGCAGGAGAAATCATTGCCAGCAACAGTAATCCATCAGTGGAATGCTAAAGCATTTCATTAGTGAAAGAGCAGAGGTCACATCGAGATCACAGTCAACGTTATGTTTAACATAACACCGACCTATCGATGTGATGAATAGTAATGTGGGGTAGACTGATAGTTTGGAAGTGTTTCCTAAAGGCCACAGGATGAATGTGACTTCCAGAGGGAGCATCATATTTGTAGTTTGCCTCCTGCTCCTTTTCACCCTTTCTCTGAAATGATCACACTGGTTAAATTGACATGAACAATTATTGCCATTAATTCTTCTGTTGAACTTGCCGAACTTCCTGCTCTGCTAACTGGAAGTGTGGTCACTAACTGGATGCAGCTGCTATCTACCGCCTCTCATATGACTGTTGGTTTAAACAGCTTGAAGGCAAACACAAGCACCATGCCAAGAGCTTTTACTGTCATTACTTTGGCTTAGGACAAAGGTTTACAAAGTGGGGTGTGGGGCCCCTAGGGGTCTTTGAGGGTTTTCCATGGGGTCCCCAGCAAAATGAGAAATAGATCACAAAAGCACTTAAATAGATGAAACCTGATCCAGCTTTACTGATCTGACTGTTAAATATATCATAATTGTAAATATAGTTTTCTTGTTTTCTTTCTTCAATATTTATGTTTTATGTTCCAGTAATTTCTGCTAATTGGCTAGTCATCTTTTTTTCCTCTGCATGTTTTTGAAAGAATTTGTTTCAAGTGAATATGTTTCAAAGGGTTAATTTACTAGACATCGCTGCAGTAATTATTTTAATATTATGTATTATTCTCATCACTTTGAATTTATTTGACAAATATGACACCTAGATCACTTTATAATTATCACATATCATATCAGGGTCTCGAGACCATAATCACTTGAAGTGGGGGTCCAGGGGGGGAATGAAATTTTGGTTTCAGAACATAGAAAAGTTTGAATACTCCTAGGATAAAAGATATAATTTAATATCAATCTTGGCTCATGATCTCATCTTTCAAAGATTCGGATGTTAACTGATACATTCAAAACACGTATTTCATTTTTCTGTTGGTTGGAAATCAAAAGTGCTTGGACATTTGGGGGGAAAATGCACAGGTTGCTTTTAAACTCTGCTTGGCTGGATATCACGAATGAACCATTATGAACAATTAAAATGAATGAACAGTTAAAACAGGCCAAACAAACTAAGCTGATAGGTTTGTTTGTCTTATTTCTGAATCTCAGTGTGGAGATACACAGGACACAATCTGACACTGACCATCCACAATATGGTCAGATCTTATGGCCATTATAATGAAGCACCAAGTGATAAATATAATGAATGAACAGACATGGTAATTTCCGTAGATGAGCACTAAAATATGACATTACTTTTATGGGTAATAGAATTACTTATAAATCTACTCCACCCCTCATTCCCCCCATGATCTGGTGGGAAATCATCTCCCAGCCTACTGACTTAACTGTAAATACAGGCAGCTTTCTTGTTTTATGAGACCTGTTTAACTACCTAGCGCTCGCACTCATCATGCAGCCAGGAAATGAAGTTTTTGTGTCAACATACAGGGGGAAATGCGCCAGCTCTGAACAACATGTCAGACTTTATGTCTAAGGCCTCCACTAAAAGAACAGCATTTATTTTTTTTACTTCTCCTCAACTTGTAAAATAAATCTGACTACTGAAGCCCTATTTTCTGTTGACACTATATAATTGAAAGTTGAATCTGCTGAGCTCATTTTATGTAAGCCATGACTGACTGTCAGTAAAAAAAAAAAGTGGAAAAAAAAAGAAAAATACTGAACCTTTAAAACATGAACCTTGAACTGAGCATGAATTTCTGTGCAACCAACAAGGATATGGTCTGTGCTAAAATATTTCAACAATAAACATAATAATCCTTATAAAAGCTGGTTAAAAAAAAAAAAAACAGTACATCACAACCATACTCCATCAAGATATATAACCTTATCATTTGAAACTCATGACCTGTATAAGTAACTGATTTTATATTTATTAAAGGAATTATTCAACAGTTTTGACAATTTTGATGTAGTTTTGCTTCTCCCCTAGCTGTTATACAGGACAGCCGCTCTCTGTGCTGGTCCTCGCTTACAATGGTGGCTGGCAGGAGCAAGGTGAGTATGTTACACGATACATGTGAACCTAGCAAGTGTCATGTCTAGAAACTGAGGAAGAGAACAAGTTGCAAAACACAAAAGAGCCGGTGCAACGATTCCTCTGGAAACCACATTCATTTTGTGGCCTTTAGGAAATGGCATTGTTTACTGAATGCAAACAAGAGGTCTTGACAGAAAATCTTGGACATACAACAACCCTGGAGCCAGGGACAAACATTGTCCTTAATCAGATATTGACAGAAATCTCCACACTATTCAAGGTAAAATACTCCAGAGGAGGATCTTGCCCTGTGCATACATAAAGAAAAGGATGAGCTGAAGCGTATACATATCCTGCGGTGCAAGAACAAAGAAGATTAAGCTATACTTCAGCTGATATGGAACTGGATGTCCTTGAGAGGCAAGGGCAACAGGCTTGCGTAATTTGTAATTAGTGTGAAAGTGAGTCAACCTGCTGCATGTGATGTGCGTCATTTTAACTAGATTGATAACTGCAGCCTTTGCAATTTGTTGCTAATGAATTAAGATATCAGATGTGTTGCCCTCTTTGGCACCAAGGACACAATCAGTGTTTACCTTTAAATATTTCTGCTCTCTGAAAAGAGAAAAACATTTTTTTTTTTTTCAGATGACAAAGGTGTGGCATCAAACCAGATTAGCTGTTCAGATTTCACTCACTATAGTATGAAGCTGCGACTGGATGAAAACCTTCTCACTTGTTCAATTTTACTCAAATTGAAAGTGAAAATGATCTTTCCACACAGTTTTTCCTCCATAAACTGACTTTCTGGTTAAGCTTTAAGGCAACAGCATCAGTATTGACTGGTTCATTAACAAGATATGACAACAACATCCTCTTGGTATGCAGCCAGTATTTCAGCCTGCTGTGACAGGGCTCCAAACGCATCAGCAAGCACAAAATATTTCTCGTTCAGTCTAATTGAGTGAGTTTTATCAATACGAACAGCGGACGAACATAAAAATGTGATTGATGGATGTCAATTACTGTTACTGGAATGCTTCAACATGCTGCCCACTTTTCCCTCTACAGACACAAGGGGTTTCTTGTCATACGTAATCCAGTTAAAGACTGCGGCAACAGGAATGGATGAATGAAGACCACACCCTCCCTCTTTCTGTCTGGCTCCGTCTCTCTCTCTCTCTCCCTCTCCCCTGTTTCTCTCTTGTGTAGTAGTGTCAGTGGTGTCAGCGGAGCTCCTGTGTAATTCCCCGTCTGAATGTGATTGATCACGTCTGGGCTTCGTCCTTTTCGTCATTGCTAGTAGACACGACAGAGTGACTTCACCGAGTGGCACAGTCATTCAGCCTGGCTGGGGATGCCAAAGGGATATTTTGATCCCAAGTTTGACTAAGAGATGCGTAACTTCATTTGTTCTCATTTGTATGTAATGATGGTTGTCTCAGGATTAGACCGATATGCTGTGTCCTTTTGCCGATATGGGCGAGGCAGAGGCCGTTTATTAAAGGGACACTCCAATATTTTGGGCAAAATACCCTTTTTCCGACTTAAACTCTGAAGCTGTCTTAATTACACAGTGTATCATGTGTATTGAAATCTACATCTTGGAATTTTAGAAACAGAACATGAGTGGTTTTGTGGTTAATTTGTGGTGGATCTTCCTTCACCTTCAGCGATGCGCAGATGACTGCGATACACGGAAGGATAGATGTGTCTGGTGGTTACAGTTACACCATCTCACTTCTCCTGACATGACTCGTTTTTTAAGAAAAAATAGCCGAGACATACATTTCAAATACATGTGATACACTGTGAAAATAAGATAGCTTCAAATTTGCTGTAAGGTCTATTTTTTCACTTTGACGGAACCAGGCTAACGACTCACATAGACCTGAAGTCTTTATGCTAAGCTAACATGAAATGCTACCCACAGGAACTGAACCACTGGACATACAGACGTGAAAATGGTATCCATCATCTTGTCTCAGTCTGGGGAAGCTGTGCTCAAAACATTTAAGTATTCCTTCAAAACTGAGATCTGACCCAGTCTATGATCCAGCTGATACAATGGATATAATGCAGTTTGATTAAGTCCATGTTATTGTCGAGTTAATCAGCACTACATTGGTTCTATGTGGCAGTGGGGTCCAGCATCACCTTGCAGGCCTTCCAGGGGCCCTCAGCAAAATGAAATATA
The DNA here is from genome assembly GCF_902150065.1 of Myripristis murdjan. Classification (NCBI taxonomy): domain Eukaryota; kingdom Metazoa; phylum Chordata; class Actinopteri; order Holocentriformes; family Holocentridae; genus Myripristis; species Myripristis murdjan. The sequence goes on along the minus strand of NC_043990.1, from coordinate 28,543,172 downwards.
ATTTGAATTAGTGCACTGAAGGACCCTTCAGACTTGACTAACAAATAATGTGGAATAAGCATGAAAACTGATGGTTGAGTCTAAAGGGATCAGATTGTCAGACCCAGTAATGAGGAGACTCAGCTAAAACACAAAACACTGATATACGCACACAGTTTCTTGTCACTGGCCTGAGTCAGTGATCAACTGTGTACTTACTGCACATTTTTTGTCAGTTCAGTCTAAACAATGCTCACTTCAGTCTATCCTCCATTTTACAAAGTGCACCATTATTTTCATTGATTCATTCATTCAATGTTTGTAAGTTTGCTTTAAAAGTATGTTTTAATCTCACCACTTTAAACATATAAAGCACAACACTGAAACACTTTAACACAACACAAACCAAGTTATCTTTTCATATGAAGGTCCCCAGGCGCAACTTCCACGTCCATGTCTTAATCAAAGTCTGCTGAAAAACTTTGAAAAACCCATGGTCTGTGGGGACACTTGAACCTGAATCGATTCAAATGAGGTGTTTTGATTGGACTGAACTGCTGCCATCTGGACATCGCAAAGGGCAAGAGAGCGGGGGATTCATTCATTGCCACCGCAATCAGAATGCTGAACACAGGACTCTAATGCAAATTTGCACTCCGACCATGGTGAAGCTGTGTCTGTTGGTCTTTTATGTTTCATATTTTCCTTTATGTACTGGACGCAATTTTCCTTCATGATGGGACAATAAAGACACATTAACATGAACTGAATTCTGCAGTATGTCTGATAATTATTCTTATGATGAGTTTTCATTTCATGGTTTTCCAAATGCATCTTCAGAGGCTCTTCCTCCCTGTTTTTTTGTTTGTTTGTTTGTTTGTTTGTTTGTCTGTTTGTTTCCAAATCCAATAGAGAATTTCAGCTCAAAATATTACAAATTGACATCTTCACTTCAAAAACACTGCCTTTATAAGCTCATATTGGTTGAGCCCTACTTCACAGTTTATTACCTACTGCTACTGTTTGTTGAGGAAATGCTGAATTGCGACAGGCAAACAATAAAACATAGATAACCCTATAGCTTATCTAGCCTAATTAATATATTGCCCAACTTTACACTTACCGAGCACTGCTTCCAGACATTTTATTTGAGCAGCAAATGGAAAGAGTAACATAAAATGTTTATTGAGGCTTAGACATCACCTTAAGGATCTATCCGTAGCTGCTGGTGCAAACCATGGGAGCATTTTAGTGCCTCTTCTTTTCATTTGTCAGCATGCTTGTAGAAAGGTACAGAGGGAAGGGGTTGAGAGGTGAGGGCTGGGTCATGTCGCAAATGAGAGTGACAATGAGAGAGTGCTCTGCAGAGCCCGATTAGAGAGCACCGATTAGAACTGACATCTTCCACAAGCCCAGGTAGACTGTCTTGATTAAACTCCCTCTAGATAGGGTTTTTAGCACCACTGAATGGAGATCACCCCTAAGCAACTTCCAAAAGCCAGGGTGATTCATTCTTTCACTGAACTGGTAGCGGGATAGTAATCTTTTAAAGTGCATGTGTGTGGGAATGGTGAAGAAAGGCAGGGGAAGGATGCACACATTATGGCAAAGTGGAACTAAATCGTAAGTTACACAGTATGATTTCATTTTTTCAGTGTCTAAGGAAAATAAAATGTCATTATAGCCTTGGTGGCACATTCAAACATGAAATCTCTTCATTTTGTGTTGCTTGTGTGTGTGTGTGTGTGTGTGTGTGTGTGTGTGTGTGTGTGTGTGTGTGTACATGTGTGTGAGAGAGAGAGGTGCGCAAAGGTAAATGTTATAAACAAGAATAACAGCTGTGTTTGCTACACGATTTGATTTCATCCCCACATTGCTACATGCGTCATCCTGTTCTATAGGTGTACTTGACATTTGGCTGGTAGCAATTGTAACTGAAGTTGATGTGAAGTACATCATACAATAACTCCCTGTTAATTTGTTCAAATGACTCGGCAAACAAACTGCAAACAAGCCACAGCTCCCCACCTCCTAAGAGAACATGGAGGCCGAGTATGACCACTTTGCTTTGTGTTGCTTTGCTTAAAAAAAAAAAAAATCATCACTAGTGGGTGTTTTTAGGAGCCAGCATTCAATAATTCTCAGATTGGAACAGTGTGGTTTTTTGGCGACATATTTCATAGTTTGCATTTGTCTTTAAAATTGGGCCTGGTCTGCAACCAAGATAGGACAAAGATACCTCTACACACCAAAATTTGTCTTTGGCACTTAAAATATTGAATTCAGCATCACTGGTGGGGCTTAAAACGCATTATTCAGCCTTTTGTGCCTGTTATCTATCGGAGGAGAACAAGCATTTTCAATATATGGTAAAGCTTGTTCTTCCTTGTGTCTCAGACAGTCAGGTTATCAGCATTCCTTTCACATGGGCCCACCCACAAGTGAATATCCATTACATAGATGCAGCTGGAGCTCAGGGGAGCAGATCTATCAGAAGGTCACAGTATTCTTCAGGGTACCAAACTCTTTGCAGAGGAAAAAAACGTTCAGCCACAAAAAGAGCAGAGCAAGCTTGGATGAAAATCAAAATCAGTTTAAAACCAATTTTATCAAATACCACACAAGCGGTGGTGCTTTAATCTTTTATCCAGATATAATGCCATCTGGCTTTATCAGTGTTACACTGAGCTGAAGCTGTTGTTTTCACTCTCAAAGTGACTGACTGAGCCGTTGGTGGGAGAACTGATAGAACTTGACAGCTACATGTGTTTTTAATGCAGGTTTGTGACCAGCTGTGTGGTTTGAATTCCAACATCAGCTGCAGGAATAATGGCAGATAAAGTGACACTTTTTCAACAGCTGCTAAGCTGATGAACCATTTGAGCAAGGCAGGGGCTGTAAAACCTTTTTACATCATGGACTGATAATTAGGCATTACATCGCAGACCCTCATTTCAAACAATTGTGTGTGTGTGTTTTTTTCTTTCTTTTTTTTTTTTTTTTTTTTTGGATGTCTGAGCCAGTTTTTTGTGATTGTGGGATACATTGATGAAGCCATAAAACAAACCCAGCTACAAATGTATCTCAAATGTCAGTTCAAGAGATTATATTGAAATAAATTCACAGAAATTCATTGAAAACCCACCCAGACTCACTCCGTGGCTACCAACAAAGAGAGGACTTTTCTGTTGATTTCTATGTTGTCAGAGGGGAAAAAAAATCAGATCAACTCACTTTGTGCTCCTATACCAGGTTATGTCTGACAACCACAATCTTCTTAGGTGGGATCCTTTGGGAAGAAATTCAACCAAACTTTGAGAGAATAAATATGATGGTGAAATGAAATTCATCTTCTACTGCAGCCCCCATGGGATCCTCTTAAGAGCCAGAGGAAGTGCTCAGGGGCCACTGGGCAGCTTGATTAGGAGGGAAGGATCAACCCTTTGAAACCCCAAATTCAGTTCTTTCACTTTTTCACTGTTTCTTTTAATTTTTAATTTTTGGGGGGAACTTTTTGAGAATTTTCTTTTTTTATTCAGTGTTTAATTCACTTTATTTCATTGTTTAATTTGAGTTTCTCAGGCCTTATTTTCAGGTCATTTCTTACTAATTTGCTAATTATCTTTGTCTCCATTTTTTTTTTTAAAGAAATCAAGACAATTTGCCGGGCTTTCGGAGGGTTAACCACAGCTCTACACATAGCTTGCCTTTTTGTCTGTACTGCTGGCCTGCATGTTTAATCTAATGACATTTTACACTGTCTAAAATGGAACAAATCAAACTACAACATGTATTATCTTCATCTTTTCCCCAAATGGGTGGACCTGGACCTAGACCTGGACCTGGACCTGGATGAATACACATGAGCATGTAAATCAGAGTGAGGCTACAGAGAAATCTTTTTATGTTAATGACTTCATTTGGATGATTCAGTTGAGTCCTCCCGAATTTGTAAAAGTTAGGAAAAAGCAAGTACTTGGTTTGTTTGATGTTTATTTATTTATTTTTAATATTCTTCCTTTGGAACTCATTAACTAACAGTGCGCTGATGAGACAAATTACTGAATAATCTGAATGTCTGCTGTTGTGTATGGAGCTACCTATACGATAATCGCAACACAGGAGAGGAGGCAAGAGTCAAAATATTTCTGTCTCGTTATCAGAATCTGAATAATGGTAATGCTGCTCTGAAAAAAATAATATCTAAATTATGCAAAGATTATTAAACACTACAGGGTCCTTTTTTCTTACAGTGAAATGGTCATTAATTTCCAAACTCAAGAGGACAGATTATCTTGACTCGGCACAGCAGTCGATGCCATGGAAAAAAAACCTTTCAGACTATAGGCAGTGAGTGTAGAAGCAGCATATCTGTCACAGCCATCAAGGGACTCATGCAGGAAAAGAAGTGCCGGAGCCCCTGCTGCGCCCTATCTGCTCAACCAGTTATGCCCACAGAGTACATGACGTGATAGCCTGTTACATTTACATCAACTCACTCACTGTAAAGCATCTGTCTTTTGAAAAGACTTAGAGTTAGCCTTTGTATTAAAGGATAAGTTCACTCATTTGAAAAGTAGATAAATACTGAACCTATCCTATTTAAAGGGATAGTTCACCCATTCTGAAAAAAAGAAGGGGGAGGGGGGAGTAAAATAATATCACCTTTTTTTTTTTTAAATGGGTGAACTATCCCTTTAAGTCTCATGGGGGGAAAAAGTATCATTTAGAGAGCTGATTTTCTGGAAAAGTCTCATTGACCACTGTTCATTTGACTCAGTTTAGACAAGTTTTAGTGCTCTACATCGCCCCCTGGAGGTGGAACCACATACTCTTGTTGGTGGAATATCTCCCTGGACTCTCTGATGCAACATGTATAAATGTGTCTCGATAAACCTCAACAGTTACACCACAAGCACCCAGTGTCTTGCAGTTCCTAGATGACAAGTGACATACAGTGAGTATGAATTTCCCAGTCTGGGATCAATAAAGTATACCTATCTACCTATCTATCTATCTATCTATTTCTTCATCATTCAGTGCAAGCACCTCCAGCATTGGTAAAAACAAACAAACAAACAAAAAAAAAAAAACAGTGTGTTTGTTTTTTCAAAACAAACAAGCAAACAAGCAAACAAAAAACAGTGGCACTCTTGTCATTTCCACCAAAGCCTTTGACATCTGTCAAAATCTCAGTCAACCCCAAAAATTGGCATCAGACGATGAATCCTTTAGAAGAAGAATTCAGAAAGTAAGTCTGAAGTTTGACAAGTCAAAATTTCTCACTAGTTTTCATTTTAAAACATCTTAAAACATTACACTGCATATATGGCTAGGAGCACCACAAATTCACCAAAATCAAGAAATGAATTCAGTCATGTCAGCCTGGGGGAGGTAGGCATTTTAAGTCCTTTAATTATTTAGCAGTAATTCATTTTTCCATTACTTCGATATGATTTGGCATCTAGTACCAGCTATTTTAATATGAATATAAATTAAATGTCTGACAAGATTTTTGCATTTTGTTTACAGATTATAGCCCCTTCGACTCCAGGGATTTCCCCATTTAATTCACCAATGCATTAATCTTTAGCACCATATCTGATAGCAAATTATCTGCTTTGGATTCAGTCCATGCACAAAATGAACTTTTTCTCAAATATTCCCACGCATTGAACTCATATGTGACAGTTATATAAATAAAGTCTCCAGTTGTAATCTCAAAGTGCCATTTGGTCCTTGATGCCCTTATCAATTTTAGATAAGGGCATGCAGGATTTCATACAGAAAAGAGTCCACAGTGACCTACTAGGGAATCCAGCTGATTTTATTACGCACACAGCGGTAACAACCACAAACATCTCTTGGTCTCTCTGGACTCATGTCCTATTTGTCCAGCTCTCTCTAAATAATTTGCATATCTGTTTCTTTCCCTCTAAGCATTCCCTTCTACAGTGTGTCTCCTTGCTCTTTTACCTCCTACGTCTTTTCTTCTCAATCCTCCATGTCTGTGGTAACTCCCTTCCATAGATTCCACAGTTCCATCATCTCTCTCTCTCTCTCTCTCTCTCCTCTCACCTCCCCCTTCCGTCTGTTAATTGGATGAGCTGTCACAGTTGTGTGGATGATTAAATTCCAGTCCAGAGTGGCTCTGTGGCCATGGATCCCCTTGGGTAGAGATAAGGAATTAATATTAGTGTAAAAACGTCCACAGTTCCTGCTCAGAGAAGACCTGAGAGAAAAGTTTCACAGGACTGATTTGCTCTTTGATACCCAGAACAATAACTGCTGATGCAGGTTGTTGCTCCTATGAATTTGCCAATTATAGGCATGGCAGGGAAGAGATATAATCATGTATACAATTTGCATATGTGCTTTTGGCTGGTGTATTCCACACAAGATGATGGATATCAAGGTCAAATGTGTATAACAGTGCTGATCAATATAAGCCTTCCTTTACAAATACTCCTGTGTTTATGTAAATTGGTAGTGTGTCTTGGATTAATTTGAATGGATGGATGAATGATATGTCCCCACACAGGAGATAGATTGCAGTCCACCCCTACCCCCAAGAGACAACATTTGCATTTGCCAATAGCACATGGGTAAATAAAAGGATTTATTGTTAATGGAATAAAGGCACTCGAGCAATCAAGTGCATGTTGAGCTGCGTGGACACTGAACTTGGCATGTCAGTGTCCACCACGAGCACCCTTCTCTTAAGCAAACAGCTTTTCTAATGGAAATCAGTGGCAGGGTGAGGTCACATACACCTCCAGGTAGCCATTCTCCTTTTTTTCAACCAAAGGCTTTGATATGAGAGGAACATATAGACCGAGTGGATTTCATCCCAGAACATTTTGTAGGTCCATAGGTCAGATGCATCCCAACTTCTTCAAACCATGTAAAAACAGTGAAAGAAAGTAAACTGGGAAGTTACTTTTCCGTTTTTGAAAGGATTTATGGAGTGAAAAAATTCAGTGAAGTCCATATAAAAATAACACAATAGCAATGTCAAAGTAATTTCAGAATTTTAAAAAAATAGAAGCCTTAACTCTGGTTAGGCAAAAAGGCTATGTAAAGTGAAGTGCGTCATTACATACTGACGTCATGGGGGAAAGACCGTTGATACAAGCTCCCCAATGAGAAGCCGCCTCAGCATTCACACAGTAAATGCTACTTTGAAACTCAGGGTTTAGTATTATCAGAAATCCTGATAAAGGTTGCCTGTTGCTGAGTAGGAATGAAAAATTCCTTAAAATCAATAAAATAAAGTTTTTCAGTATCTTTTGACACAGCTTCTTGGTGCAGTTTGCATTCATTGTAAAGGCCTTAATGTGTAGCCAAAGTGTTTGGCTGGTTCGTAAGGATTTGTTTAGGCGTATTATACTCCGTGGGAGCAGCATTTATTTTTTCATTTATTTATTTATTTATTGTTACACTACTCAACACTTTCTGTCACATCCAAAACCGGCGTGTCATGTTCTCTATTGTCCTCAAAATAGCCCATAAAATCATTACAAAAAAAAAAAAAAAAAAGTGGTGCACTTCCAGCGGGAGATGCAAGACTGCTGTGAGAGGAGGCCGGTGACTAATTAAAGAAAAGTATGGTTGGAAGTGGGACATGCCGTTTTAGGATCATTTAAAGACAGTCGGGTGTAGGCAGAAGCCTGCATCTGGTGTGATTTCCCACTTCCCAACCCTCCTCCTACAAGTTTTTAGAGCTATACTTACCTCTGTAGTTTTTGTTCTCGATGTGAATGGGCGTTTAGGTTAAATGGAGCTCTGACTGATGACGAACAGGGTTGAAGTCAGTTCGGTATGTAATAAATTGAGGCATGTTTTGGATTGGTGACTAAAGTTATCGCTGTAATTGAAGCAGAGTACGTCGGTATTGTGCGCAAAGTAATCACAGTACTGTAATGGCGTTACTAAGCAACACTGCTTTGGCTACTATATAGGACCGTGCGCGAGGCGTTTTGGTCACGAGGAGAGAGGAAGTTGAGGCAGAGGCAGAGCGCGCGGACAGCTTCGGAGAGGGTAGCTGGGCATTTTGACGCACGCGGCATGGAGTGACATCGGGAGTAACACAGTTCTAACGGGAAGAAGCAGCGCGCGCACAGTGTACAACTCTATCTGCTCGAGCCTCATCCCTTCTCAGTTTTGTTTTTCTTTTCTTTTTGTTGGCCGCTGATAATTAATGATAATTTAGGTCGAATTGCAAGACAAAGGTGTATCGAACAGTAACCTCGACGACAAAAAGAAGAGGTTCGGCATCATGAAACTACTCCTGCTGCCACTTTTAATGGCCTTTCTCGCCGTCGCCCAAGTTTTTTGCGAGGAAATTGGCCCCAAAGAAGAGCTTGACTATTGGACGAGCAGTAGTCAAATGCAGGTGCCGTACAGGTTTATGTGTTCTCCGTCAGTTAGTTATTTACAGATGTCATTTAAGTCACTATAAACGGGTTTTACCCTGGCGCTACGTTAGTTTAGGAAAAATTAACACTGGCTTTTGCTCCCCGGATGCATGATATATCCTAATAACAGCTTTGTAGCTACTGATAGGTATAAGATTATAAAATTGCCAAGATGTGCTGTAATTAGTGGAGTCAGTTCATTAAAACCTATCTAATGTATGCCCAAGACTAGGGCATACATGTAACGTTATCAAATTAGAGCAAAAATTGACAAATTGGATTATTAATTGATGACTGGCATGATATCCGTATTTGGTCAGGGTGATAAATTATGAAGTCACTAAGTTATCAGGGAACATCTGGTCTGGTTTATGGCTTCAAAAATAATTTGGGATTGCATGCATTTTGCTTGATCTTTGACCACAAAAAACAAAACAAAACAATAAATAAATAAATAAATAAATAAATAAAAATTCAGTTTGGACCGGGTGGCACTTTGCAATACCATGTTGGCGCTCATGTTATAGGAGTTCATATGCAATTATATTAAATGTAAAGTGTTTTGACATAAGGTAATAGGCTGTAAGTTGAATGCAATGCTTATTAGCGCATCCCAGACTGTCTCCATTCATATGGAATGCACGTCCTGCATTTGACATTGCGGGTTGGACTCCTGCCAAGCGCCTTTTTTTTCTTCTGCCCATAAACTGCAGGCTGGGGCTATTCTCCAGATGAATTGCCTTAGAAGAAAGACCTGGATAGGCCCGGATAAATCATTGCAACTTAATGCATTAGCCGTAACAGCCCCGCGTCGCAGTCAGACTAATGCGCACTCTAGAAATATATCCTGAGATAAAAATAGAAACCCTTCGTGAAAGTTCACTGCAAGCGGAAGGATTAGTGAGGTGAGTGCGAGTGCGCGTGTAGGGTAAGGTGTAGGGTGCAGGGTGAATATTCAGGGGGTGGGGGGGCGGGGGGTCCCATTAATATTTTTCGGGCTAATGAGACATTTTTACGCACAGTTTTGTAGTGGCATGGGTGTCAACTGGGTACAACAAGGTGTGGCTTACTATGATGGAGAGCAAATTAGATCACAAAATTAGATCTAAAACATCAAATCAAATTATGACCGATGTTCCCACTAGGATTACAGTTTGGTGACATACTATCATATTAGTCACATATTAATGTCTTCAGTAACTTTATTTTCACTTTCCCATAAATTAAATGGATGGAGGAGTCTGAGAGTTTTGTTGGCAAATGATGTCTGATGCGTGGATTATGAGACCCCCAGTGTAAGCAGGCTCCCGCTTGGTGTGTGCAGCAATATAAAGTGAGTTTCTCCAGCAGGACGGATGGCTTTCCTCCGACCCGTTCAGAGAAATCCTCCTGAGGATGACGAGGAAACCTCGGCCGCACCAGTTTATCGGTCTGATGGGGAAGCGCTCCATGGGTAAGAACTCCTTTCATCCACCTTCATACGCCATATCCAAACACCACGCAGTCATCCCCCCTTTATTCGGCGTTGTTTTTCCCATCGTTTACCCTCTAAAAACACTGTTCTCCCTTTTGTCTCCAACAGCAAACGCACAGATCACCCGCAAAAGTAAGTCCCAGTCATTTCAGTCGTTCATACACTTCTTTTTGCGCCTCTAATTCAAAAGTCACTGGAAAGCAGGCTATGGCGATATTTCTGCTTTTAACAACACTTAACATTTCCCAAATCAGTTCATATACATTTAACTGGAGACCAAGTAAAAAGTCAAATATTATGTGGTCAATTTAACAAGCTGTGGGTCAGCTCATTGGCCCTGATGTGATTTTGACCTTGATATTATTTGCACATAGGTTCCACCAATTTCTACGTGATTTCTTGTTATTATAATGACTTAAACAAGATCAAAATGTGTGCCAGTGTATGGCAAGTACCACACTTGAAATATAAAGTCAATATCCATGAGTTTCCATCATAATTTGTATATTAGGAATATGATGATTGTTATTATAGGCAACAGAACAAATGCCAGAGGGAGGCAAGTAGCAGTAAAGAGGAGTGTTTGCTCTCTGACCAGAAAACTGGCCACTAAAAGAAGCTGTTTTGTTCAGGATTTGCAGTTTATTGAACAGTGTTGCTCTCCAGACAAGAGCATATTCCCAGTGAGTGTGGATTTGAGGGACCAAGAGGTCTCAGATACCCAGTTCCTAAAGGCCAGCATGGTAACACAGCAAATACCTCTCAAATTGTGCGAATATATTCAGTGAGTTGAACATTCATATTTATGTCACTGGTTAAGGAAGAGTAAGTAAATTGGAGGGAGCATACATTCTCACATATTTTAATGAATTCACCACCACCACCACCACCCCCACAGCTCACTGTGTATTTGAGGCATTGTAGATATTATTGTTTCTTCTTTGCTTTGAAGGCTAGGCCACTATAATTTGTCAGTAATGGTCAGCAAGGAAAGTGGTTGGGATGGAGAAGTGTATGTGTGAGAGAGGAAAAGAGATAAAACAGAGGCAAAAATGAGGAGGAGGGGATTTTCCCTTTCTGTCAATGGCATTTTCTAAATTACTCTCCCACGTTACATTCACATTTAATGCAGTGCGGAATAAGTGCACATCCAGTTTATTCCTTTAATGCAGGCATGACTGTAAATCACTCATCATTAGGGGTTGGGGGGGAGTGCCACGATCAATGCTCCAAGGACATCTGAGAGTTAAATTGGATTGTTTACGCTTCTGATGGAAAGATGGAGCTAAATATCTGACCCTTCGCAGAAACCCATATAATCTTTGATACAATTTCTTAGATGAAATGGGAAGGACAAATTTAAATAAACATCCTCATGGGATCAGGCAAAAGTATTTATTCCATTGTCCAGATGATTGAAAAGAACACAATTTATGCATTTATGATTTAATCCTGTCAACATCATTGAAATATTGGGATTTGTAGGGTATGGATATTCTCTTGGGTCTCATTGCAGTTTTATAACATCCCGTTCGATCCCCTCCGTCATGACTATATTAGAGTCCATTACTGTGATTGACAGTAGCCTGTGATGCAGTTGTCCCTCAGGTTGGCGCTTATGCACAATGTGCATTCTTCACATTGTTAAAAACAACCTCCAACTACAGGCTCACCCTCTTTAGCAGCTCAATAATGGAAGGACTCTTGGCTTTACATCACTTTTAACCTAACACAGGCCAGTGATTCACTGGGCTTGGCTTTCACAGAGCTGAAATCATGGTGACAAAATGTTTTTGGGAAGCCTAGTGCTTCATCTGTTACAGTTAGGTATATACCACTTCTGTCCACTCTTTGCAATCTGCCGTTATTACATAATATTATATTATCTGTTATTATCTGTGTGTGATTAGAATCACAATATCTTTTCATTTAAGGGCATAAAATCAACTCCTTTGTTGGACTGATGGGGAAAAGGAGCCAGGAGGAGCCAGGTAATTTAGTTCCTCTTTGTTAAAAGCTCTTAGAATCATTACAGTGTGCCATTCTGCAGCATTTTAACATTTCATTATTAATATTTTAATATTTCAGAAATTAATTAAAGATTAGAGATGACAAAGTATGGGGTAATGACTAAAAGTTTATGGTTTGATTAACAAACTTTTCTCCATAATTGCAGATTCCTATGAGTGGAGCACAATACAGACGTACGACAAGCGCCGTTAAACAGTCATCTCCTCACCTGCCTGCTTCTCATCTAGCTAGTCTTCATACAGGGGAGGGGTACCTGATGCTGTTTTTTTGTTCTCTCAAAACAATGTATAGCTGTTAGTCTAATAAACAATTCTGTTTCCACATTGTAGTGATGTAGCAGTGCTGTACCTGTACCAGTTTGATTTGTCCCAGCAGACAGGGAATACACAGAGAGGCGAAAATGATATCAGCCTCTCACAGAATCATATGTAATTTCATATATGTGACTTTCTTAGAGCCATTTGCCATGCCACAAAGAAACTCCCGTTGTTGTGGACCATCAAAGCAAGGCCATACCCCCTGGGTATGCAGAAAATTGCACTGCCAATCCACTGTATAGTGCCTCATAACTGTTTAATCGCATCTGATTGTTCTGAAAATACAAACTCTGAGACAGGTATACTGCTCTGACAGGACATTTTGATTCTCAAGTGGTTTTGGAAATGCTGTCATGTTGTCAAACTAGACATTATGAAACAATGGTATGATATGAGTCTGAGTGTGAACGTGGCTTGAAATATATTAAAACTATTTTCTTTATTAGTTAAACTAAAGTTTTGTGAATGCCAGTTGTTGTGAATTCCTTATACTTGAAAATGTCCACAATATTGTCCACAGCCAGTCTTATAGTACAGTTAGTTAAGGGCCCTCTGGTGGATTATGAAGATACTACATAACCCACACACCTTACAGACATGATTGTAGATTGTGTAAGACCTCTTTAGCAGTAATACACATGAAGCAACTACAGATGCACCCTTTACCCAGATATCATTAGTTAAAAGATACTTATAAGCAGTTTTTGTCATCGTTCACATTATGCATTATACATATATGGGAAAGTAACCCATTGCAAGTAGCTGCAATGGGTTGCTAATGGGGTGCTACTCACTGGAAGAGGACTTAGGAAAAAGTGTCACACTCACTTGCTCCATATGTATTCCTCTTTTATTTGGATTAAGTTTTGGTCCTAGAGCCTTTTTCAAGATCAGGGCAAAACAGTCTCTCATGAACTATATATGAAACATACCTGGTGCAGTAATGTGAACACAAGCTGAGCAGGAGAAGACGAGCAATCAAACAGGTAGCCAAATAAAATAGTGACAGGATCAGCACTAATACATATTTGCTTGGAAAAGCTGTTTTCCAGTCATACAGAAGGGAAACAAAATTCAGCAGATATAGGTAGTTATATACATTAATCCTATAGGAACATCATGACCAACTCAGGCTGAATGTCCCATAAACAGATACACTGCAGGAAACTACATGAGGTGACCAGATTCTGAAATGATAAATCCAGTAGTGTTTCATCCTGGAAAAGAAGTTACTTCCTTATGAGGGGGAAGCGACATCTTCTCAATACCAGTATATCTCAACGAGGCACTCGAATGATTAATAAGAGAATGAATTATCCAGTTGCTTGCAGCTACAGAAAGACATTGTTCTTGAAGAAAAGCCCCAGGGCGGAAAATCTTACCAACATAAAAGAGCAAAACAGAGGAAAAGCTTGCGACACATTCCTATTCGTGCATTAGTATGTATCGTTTAGTTGCACACGATATAACTCACACACTCACTCACAGTCACACATACACACACAGGTAACATCTGTTATGCCTAGCATACCTGTGTGTATGTGCAAGGGTGAGTTTGCATAGCCAGTTGTACTCTCCAACAGTTGACAATAAAAAATAAATAAATAAATAAACAACTGAGATGGCATTATGCAGTTTGTTGGATATCATCAAAGTTACGACTGTGTCAGTGGCAGCGTTCGTATCAAATGACTCACCCCCAACTGCAAAGCTGTCATTCACCTAAAATGCATAATGTATTAGTCAAACAGTTGGATGCATTAGCCTCATTAGTATAAGCAGCTCTAAATAATCTATTAAAGGTTTATTAATCCAAAATCCTACATCCAAGTACAAATATAAATGACTGAGAATGATTGAGTTTCCTTCACCACATACTGTTATATAAAATTGTTACATAAAATAATAGGCATCTACTGCACACAGACAAGTTTCTGATCAAATTTAAATGAATTAAAGTGATTGGAACTGTCTGAACGCATATACTGTCATGTCTAGATTAGGATCTTTAATTTATGAGGCTGTCTAAGAAGGAGCAGCAGAGAAAGCTGACAGACTCATTTAAATTCGTTCCAGTTAGGGTGTTAAGACTTTAACTCCCAATAGAGATTCTTCTATGGTCAAGCAATATCTTTTATTGACGACGACAAGGGCTAGACTGATGTCGTTTAAAAGGCCTACATGTTTTCATTCAAACTGCCAATAGCAAGTATTCATTATCTTTGAATCAAATAAAACCTCCACTGTTGCAGAGGTAGACGACATTGACTGGCTGATATGGGATTTAAAATAAAAAGCAAAAAGCCTGATACATCAGTCTAACCCTAGTGATGACACTGGTATACAATGGCCTTTTTAGGACATCATCAGCCACCTTTGACAATCTTAGGTGTACAGTGCTTTCGGCAGTCTGTAATTTGTAAACCTGGGATGGAGTTTGTCTGAGCTGTGAATGACAGACTCCACCACATGGTCCCCTCAAGCTTTTGGCTACAAGACACACTTCGGTGACTGAATGACGACTGTCGCTGTGTTCGCTTTTGGCATAGAAATAGTTACAGCACAAGCCTCAAAACTATAATAAGCAAGTGCACAAAGTAAAAAGCATTAGTAACCAGTTAATCTGATCAGGTGACATCTAACTACAATGCATCACACAAACTTTGAGTTTTCAGAGGTTAAAGGAGTAGTTCACCTGTTTTGAAAAATGGGACATTATTTCACTCCCTCAACCTCCAGCTGTTCTGTAGGACAGTAGTGGTGCTATCTTCCTCTCACTGTTACTGAGTACTGGACACTGGCTGGATGTTCCAAATGCTGCCATCCTGCCGTTGATTTTGATTTCCCCCCCCAGCTAACGCTCCTCACAATTACTGCTTTAAAGGTTTAGCATCACTTTACAAGAGTTGCTTTCCAAAACTACAATGTACATATGATTGCCAAGTTCATACAGATGATAGTTTTGCTGAAATGCTAACTGTTAACCTCCTCCCACTAGGAGGGAGTGAAATAATATCAGCTTTTTCCAAATGGATGAGCAACTCCTTCCACGGTACTATTAGCACTTCACTAATAAAAATCTAGCTAAATAATCATTCAAGTGTGACAAAGGGCAGCTAAAAATTCTGAGTCTGAAGAAGTATTGTTGAGGGATTGCTGGCGTCATGACCAATCCACTGTGAAAGAGGCTAAAAGAAAATATTTTTCTGATATTGTTCTGTAAACTGCCACAAGCCTCGCGTGTTGTTTAAAGTTATCAACTCTGCTCTGAATGCAACACAGACTGTCGGAATTGAGGCCTTCCCTGCTGTGTGTGAAAATTTTCTTCACTTCTTCATTGATAGTCACTTCTACCAGAGCACTTATTTCACTTATTTCACCTCCTGTCGCTCAGTGTCTGTCCCCTGCTCTGCTGTTTTGTACATGTTTGAGCCTGTGACCCTGCCCTTTGTGCAGGAGATTGTTGGTCATTTGAAGCCCTCAGGTTCTCCGGATAATGCTGTCCCTCCCTGACTTTTTAAGGAGGTTCTCCCCACTGTTGGGCCATCTTTTCTCACAGTTATTAATAGCAGTCTGTCCTCTGGAGTGGTCCCTGTAAATTTTAAATATGCAGTTGTGCAACCCTTGTTAAAAAAAAAAAAAAAAAAAAAAAAAAAAAAAACTGGGCTGGATCCTACTGTTTTGGCAAATTTCAGGCCTATCTCTGAATTTCCTTTTTTCTAAAATCCTAGAAAAGATTGTCTATTCTCAGCTCATGGACTTTTTAAATGAACAGAATATTCTTGAGATTTTCCAATCCGGTTTTAAAACATTGCACAGCACCGAATCAGCCCTTTTAAGAGTTTTTAATGATATCTTTTTAGCTACTGACTCTGGTCACTGTGTTGTCCTTGTATCAATCAATCAATCAATCAAACTTTATTTATATAGCGTCAAATCACAACAGAAGTTATCTCATGACACTTTACAGGTAGAGCAGGTAAGGACCACGCTCTATAAATTATCAGAAACAAGAAACCCAACAGATTCCCTCCTGAGCATGCTCTTGGCGACAGTGGCAAGGTAAAACTCCCCTTTAACGGGAAGAACCCTCAGGTAGAACCAGACTCAGGGTGGACGGTCATCTACCTCTACCGGTTGGGTGGGAGGGGAGAGAGAGAGACAAGGAGACAGAGACAGGGAGATAGGGACAAACTGGGACAGCAGACAACAGCAGAAACATCAGGGTATCCTGAACAGGTAATCTAGATGGAAGTGACACGCAGCATCTAGCCATCTCATCTCATTGTCATTCTCATTCTCATTGTACTTTTAGATTTGACTGCAGCATTTGATACAGTGGACCATGAAATCCTGATTGCTCGTTTGGAGCAGTGGGTGGGCATCAGGGGCACAGCACTTGAATGGTTCGGGTCCTACCTGTCACATCGGACCTTCTGTGTCAGCCTTGATGACTCTGTGTCCTCCACTGCTCCTCTCTCATGTGGGGTCCCACAGGGCTCTGTGCTCGGCCCTCTTTTATTTTCCCTCTATCTACTCCCACTTGGTTCCATTCTCAGGAAACATGGCATTTCTTTTCACTGCTATGTGGATGACAGTCAGGTCTATGTCCCCCTTAAAAGGTTTTATGAATTTTAATGAAAAGAAGACAGAAGTCATGGTCTTTGGAGGCACTTCTGTGACCCCCTTAGTTGATCAGGGTTCTTTGGCACAGTATCAAAAGCCAATTGTAAAAAATCTGTGGGTAAAAGTGGATGCAGACCTTAAATTTGACAGCCAGATTAAAGCTGTGGTGAAGTCAAGCTTTTTCCATTTGAGGCAGCTGACAAAAATTAAACCAGTCCTTCAGAGACAGCACTTTGAAACAGTAATCCACACCTTTGTGACCACTCGGCTGGATTACTGTAATACACTTTATGGGGGTTAGTGGGTCCTCCATTGCTTGTCTTCAACTGGTACAAAATGCTGCTGCACGTCTTTTAACTGCCACAAGCAAGTATGAGCACATTTCACCTATTTTAGCTTGACTCCATCGGCTGCTTTAAAATTCCTTTATTTGCTTTCAAAGCCTTGAATGGCCTTGCCCCACCTTAGCTCTTTGAGCTGCTGCACCCCTACACTCCCAGCCGCTCTCTCAGGTCAGCTGACCAGCTGCTCCTGACAGTGCCTAAAGCTAAGCTGAAGCTCAGAGGGGAGCGAGCATTTGCCGTTGAAGCTCCAAAACTTTGGAATGGATTGCCGCTGCATATTAGACAGGCCTCCTCACTGTCTCATTTTAAAACTCTTCTTAAAACCCACCTCTTTTCTTTGGCTTTTGACACCATGTAGGGTATTGATTTTATAATTTTATGTGTACATGTGCATGTTTTCTATCTTGTGCGGGCAGTGCATTTTAAATTATTTTAAATTATTTTATTTTATTTTATTATTTTATCCTATTGTGTACCTCACCTTTTTATTGTGGTTCTATTGTGTTATCTAGTTATGTTTTATCTTGCTGTGCAGCACTTTGGAAAACCTTGTGTTTGTTAAAATCGTGCTATATAAATAAAGTGGATTGGATTGGATTGGAAGTATTGCTATGCTTGAGCTCCATTTAAGTAAAAAAAAAAAAAAAAAAAAAAAAGTACAGCTAAGGTTGCTAAGGTGGCTACTTTACTGGTGACTGACATCAGGTACAGGCACACAGGCAGTCAACCTCTCACGGTCGCTCCAGTCCATCACTGGTCTTTGTCAGGTTTGTAGATGGACAGGGTCCGAGCTGATGGGTCCGTTGCGTCGATCCAACGTGGCATCCAGTAGTGAGAGAGCCAGGTGGCCCGGCCTGGGAAGAACTTCTCAAACACCTGCCTGAAGTAGTAAGCCTCTTTGGTAGATGGAGGGTTGTGGGGGAATGTCTTGTGAGCTTTCTCCAGCTGGAGGTCATTCACCTGATAGAAAAGAAAGGAATAGTCACATGCTATGGGACCGAGGAGTGTGCCCGTGTTTGTGTGTGTGCTAAGTTCAGATTGATTTATTGGTTTGCCAATGTATTGGGACAACACTGGTCCATCAACATCATGTATCTCCAATGTTATGGAGGCTCCTTCCTGACTATCACAACTACTGATTATATTATGATTGTTGTGATGATTATGTTATTATCTTTATATCAGAGAGTTGACCACAGAATTGACTTGAGTTGATGGAAGTAAGCCTATTTCACGTAGTAGCAGCTGGGGTGGCAGTCTATAATAAAACCTGTTTCATACCACCTTAGGTCATGATCACATAGGAGACTTTTTGGATTCAATGCAATTCCGTTGCCCTTGAGTTTGTAACATGCATTGCCAGTTGGCAATATGTGTGTGCTCTTTGTGCCTGTTGAGCTCTTGCTGTCTGTTACATTCACAGAGTGCTTTGAATATGAGCAGGAAAAAAAAGAGATAAAAGCCTCCTGTTTTATCGTGGCCCTCAGGTGTTGCTAATCCACCATCAAGAATTTAATAAGTACGGTCCTTAGAGCGTGACAGTACCCCCAGTTTCAGTGCTGCTCCACCTACCTCGCTGGTTTGGAAATTGTAATGCACTAGGACAAAGAGCAGCAGTGGAGACAAATGAGTTGGGAGAACTGGTAAATGTTGTTTGAAAGGCTTTTCCACCCTAGTAAAAACAAAATTCTGAATACCTTTTGGAATTTTTTGGCAAGACATTGAGCAAATTTACAGCCTTTAAATATTGGCTCAAAACATCAGCTATTGGCAGCTTCAGTCCACATTATTAGTATCCATTTCCAGCTTCAAAAAACCCATATCAAGCTGTACCACATACCTCAGACTCCAGGTGCTCCTGCAGGCTGGTATACCAGGACTTCTTTATTGACATCAGGCCATCACTGAAGGCTTCTTTCCGCCTCCACAGGATCTCATCAGGAATTAGGTTCAGACCTTTGAAGGAGTCCCTCAGAAGGTGCTTCTCCACTCCATGCTGGTTACGCAGAACATACAGAACCGTTACAAAACAACATTGATTTTATCTCCAGAGCGGCACCACCAAGGAGCAACTCCATGCCAGGGAGACAGCTGGGAGTAGTTTTATCTTCTGGACAATATCAGCCACCTGCAGTGATGTGGTATCTGGTGTGAATGCAGTGCAACACTCAAATTATGGCCATATGACACAACTAACCTTAGGACTTCTCATCTCCTCAGGCAAGGAAAGGTAGTACGCTGTGAATCTGTGATCCAGGAAAGGCACTCTGAGCTCCAGACTGAAAGCAAATAATAAGTAACTTTAGTCAACAGTTTGAGTGGCATTTACAACAAAGAAATGCAAATAAAAATGCAAGTGTTTTGATGACTGGAAGACATCTAGCAAACACATAATTCCACATAAAATATGAGACAGGAAAGGCAGGGGAGAGAGACATGCAGCAAATGGCTTGAGGTGGGACTTAACACATGGTACACACTCTTATCTGGTGAGCCAATGTGGCACCCCCAAGAACCAGCTTTTTATTGATTTTTTTTTAATGACTTGCAACAATGGTTTTATTATTTGTGTCTGGATATACTTGGATCAGCTTCAAGAAGTAACTGTTTGCTATAAATGGAGGTTCTTGGCCTTTCTTAGCCAATTATTGGAGGACATCTAGGTTCTTCAGTTTGATCTCTTTGCATAGGTTATATCTTATGTACTCTATAATTTGTTTTGTTATTTCTCCAGATATTTATTATTCAAGTTTGGCTGTTCCATTGTAGGTCTAATAATGAAGAGCCCTCAAGTTTCACATCAAAGCTTGGAAGTCAAAGAGGAGGGCTAGTTTACACTGACACCTAGTGGATTTAAATGGATAGATGACTAGGTTGAAGGCTCTGCTGCTTGACTGGCTGGACAGTTGTTTTTTTCCCCCCTCTAATTTGATTTACAGATTGAATTGATTTTTCATGACACCACTTTAATACCTCATTGTATTTGCACATTTTCTTGTACAACAGCTATAACTCAAATGGTTAATTATGAAATCCTTTATCAACATTTGGGACTATAATATAAACGAGAGTGGGCTTTTTCTGTCTACTTTGTTCACTGCCTTACAGTGTAGAAATAGAGAAGGGAGAGTGGACTGACAGTACTCTATCTACTTTTAAAAACAATAAATAATAGTTTATCTTTTCACTGAAGTGGAACTGGAATCAAATGTTTTAACTCCATAAGTGAAGGGAGGTAGTGAATATTACTTTGCCAGAAAGAGGTGGTGATATTGATGACATTCAGCAGCTAAATATACTGGATATTTAATCTGCAACCTTTGTCCCCAAAGGAATGAATGATGAGATTACATGGCATGTCATGCTCTAAGGGGTTCAGGGTCAAATAGGTGTATTCATGGTCCACTCAAGATACAAATACTGCAGTTTATATTGTGCATAACATCCCCATATATTGTGCATACCCTCTTTTTTCTTTTTAACCCTATTGTTCTTTTTTCTTCCACACTCCTACAGGAGAATTATCCACTTTTGTGCACATAGAATTACTGGAGCATTACCTATTTAAAATTGTTGTAAGAATTGTTTAAAATACTCTTGACAAAGGTCCAGCAGGATTGAAACATCAGTATGATCAATGAATGATTAATTTGATGCTGAGCATGAGCATTCTCAACTCCATAAGTGACCCAAAAAGCTCTAATTAAGGCGATTTTGAAAAAGCTATTCAGTCAAGGTAAGTCATGAGAGACAAGCTAAAGCTGCAGCAAAAGCCCTGTCTTGTGTGTTGAATGTGAACATTTGAACCAAAACTTAGGGTAAATGATACTGTTTGATTCCTCATGTTGTCCCACAGAGGACAGACTGAATGAGGTGAACAGCACTACCCATGTGCAGCAGTGGTGCGATCGGCACGAAGGACATCAAACAAGTAGAGTTCCTTCATTAGCCGAACGCTGTCCTCCGCAGCTGCTTTACAACTTGGAGCCTGGAGGAGGAACACAGCTCTGTTAGCAAGAACACACAAGGCTTTTACACTGGCAGGACAGCTGAGACTGATGTACCAGTTTGGGCCACTAATGCCCTTAAACTATAAAATAAGTTGATGGAGGTTACTCTCTGAGCGCTACTAGTTAAAGTCTGTATATCAGTCTAACCTTTATGTGGCATTTTGGTCAGGTGTAGAAGGATTTTCTTCAGCAGTGTTAGTGTATAAAACCTGCAATAAAACCTCCCTGACTCTGCTTTAAAGAACCCATATTAAATAAACTGAGGTTGCTGTTTTTATGGTCAAAGATATTTAATAAAGGCAATAATCAAATTTGATTTTTTCGGTGTTGACACTAAAAGTGACTGCATTTCCACTCTTGTCCATTAACTCTATTTGTACAGGCCATTTCACACTATTTAAGATGCACATCACAGCTGGACGAGTTCCTCATCAGCACACTTAATTAAAGAATTACTGAAATCCACCCATGTGCAGCATTTGAACCGGAAAGCCCACAATTTGCCTGGTTTGAATTTGAAAAGTGGGTGTTGTCAGCCTATCATGGGCTAGTATAATCAGAACATAGTCCTCAAATTCAGTGAACTAATTTAATTAAACTTCAACCGATGCATGATCAAGAACTTTATTCTTATCTTGAACCTTGATATGAAAAGTATAAATAAACACTATAGACTCTTTAAGGAGCTAACCGCCTAAGAATTTCATAAGTATGAGTTTAGTGTCCTATTATATGAAACACTTATCATTTTTGGTATGAAAGTTGTCAATTTTAGACATACTGAATAAATGCACAAATTATTAGCTATCAGAAGGTTCCGTCCAGGAAATATCTGTATTTGCCTTCAAAATACATGCATATCAAAATACATATTAGCTGAAGCCTAGTTTGAATAGTAGCTGCCATTGGTCAAACACGATTGGTGACTCTAGATGACTTGCCTTGTGGAAGTAAATGTATCCCTGGGTTAGTTCATCTGAGCCCTCTCCAGAAAAGATCACCACACTGTCCGTCTTCTCCCGGATGTACTTTGAGACCAAGTACATGGCTACAATGTAGAAAACAAATAGAGGATCAAGAAAAAAAAAAAACATAGTAAACTGGTCCTAATAATAATGCATCTAGAGGCCATTACAACATATCAAACAAGTGAGAGACAAAGAGAGTCCTCAGGCCCAGATTCACTCCACTTTTGTGCATGTAAGAGCATGTGCTGTATCACTAAAATGACCAAATCAGAAGGACATGCCATTCACTAAACGCAATGAGTGAAAAGCTGCCTAATAGCTCTGGTCAAACAATTAAGTCCCTTTGCATTTGTCTACGTTATGCAAATGTAAATGAAAGGTTAAATTATGTTATATGTTCATTGTTTTGTCCAAATAATTCCTTGTAAGCATGAAAATGAAGATTATGTCTGATTCACTGACAATTCACGACCCCCGCACGCTGAGTCCCAATGATCATAATTGAAAATCACTAGTCTATTGATATCTGTTGGTTGACCGTTCTAATAATCCAGGGACGGCTGAGAACTGGGCCACTGACATTTTAGACATTTTAGCTGCTAGTTATTTGACAGGATGCTCCTCCAACATGAGGTGTGCTGGATACACCTCCTCCACAGTCTCCTCCTACTGACTAAACCTATCCTTTGGTCTTCTACAGCTGTATTTACATATGCAGTTATTCACATGCTCTTGAAATTTTTCCATTTCATATCATGTGTTATGGTTTTTCTATGGGCTTAATGCACATGATGTTTTGTGATGTATTATTCATATTATTCATATACTTGGCATTCTCTCTGAGCCTCTCCCATTTGCCAAGCAATAATAATACAAATACTACTACTAATGCAACTACTACTACAAAAAATAATGATAATAATAATGTTACATTTTTTCTCTATTTATATAGTGGTCGCTCCTTTTTTTCCAGTCCTGAGAAAGATCTTTGTGGTTGAAAAGTGCTGCGTTTCTTTTTTCGCCATTTGAAAGCTGCATATGTATAACTTTTCATTCCAAGCGAAACACTACACCATGACCATTCACTGGTTAGTTCCTGGTTGAGAATGTGCTTATGACTGGAATCACTTTTTATAATGCTTGCTTGGAGTCAAAATCTGTATGCTCTGAGTGCTTCATGGCACATTATTGCTCATAAATGTACTAATCTCAGTGGATTCAACGGTAATTCATAGGAGTCAGTCAGGAGGAAATGGAATGCAGCGTGCCCCAGCACATTTTGTCAGGTCAGTGAACACGTCGACCAATGGCAACGTGGCAACTGACGACGCATAGTCAAAGCTTTTAATGGGTTAAGTTAAATCGAACCGAGTCAAGTTAGTACGTCCATTGCAAAGCAAAGGAAATATATGCCTGTTTTCAGAAATTACTTTGTGAAGTAGTACTAAAACATCTCAGCTTAAATGAAGCTAAAAGGAGAATGGGGAGAAATCCTACATAATTTTGTGGGTCTTCTCTTGCACTCAACCTACAAAATATTTAAATAAAAAAAATTATTTTCTTTCTTTTTGTTCCCTTTAGGAATCTGAAAAGCTCTCCTCAGGGTCTCAGGGTCTTGCCCAGAGTCCTGCAATCACACCCTAAATATTGATAGATCATGCCATATTACCTACCAGGTAGGGCTTTGCATTTTGCATTTTGCTGCTCATCAGG
This sequence comes from Myripristis murdjan, assembly GCF_902150065.1. Classification (NCBI taxonomy): domain Eukaryota; kingdom Metazoa; phylum Chordata; class Actinopteri; order Holocentriformes; family Holocentridae; genus Myripristis; species Myripristis murdjan. Next base: position 28,519,293 of record NC_043990.1, on the reverse strand, counting down.
CTGTCTGTATACCTGTATACTTCATGGGTCAGGAAAAGACTCTTTCCTATTGATGGCTATTGGTTCAGTCTTGGAACGATGCAGGAGATGCGAGGCAACTGCTGAATGAAACTAAGGACCTGTTCAGGACTCTAACATTTGTTTGCAAATTAAGTCAATTAATTCTGTGCTGTCTAAAATTTTGTCTAAAGTATTTTACTTGTCAGACCACCACCTGTGCAGCTTTACTCCTTGGAAACCTGTATTGCTTGACATTTGTTAGTCTGCCTTAAAGCTAGCTATGATTATTGTGCTGCATAGAAAGTTGAATACACCAGTTTGCAGACATTTAATATTGTAGTGCTAAGAGCAGAGAGAAACAGATCCACTTCTGCCAGCCTTAGGTGAGGTGTCTACCTTCCGGTTGTCACCACTGTTGCTGACTTTTTGAGAATTACTGCTTAACTTACCAACAGAGGCACGTATGGTGGTAATGTCATAGGTCTCCAGGTGGAAGATGACTTCCTCCACGGCTCGGATGCCTTCCTCAGTGGTGAAGTTCACCTCGTGGTGTTCGCTGTTGATGTGAGCTGCCACCTCACAAACACAAAGAAATCTCACTTAAAGAAATGCAACAAGCCCCTGTTATTTCCCAGGCACCAACCACAACCGCTTCATACAACAGAATGCAGGAAAAACATGACAAAGTGACAGTGATTTCAGACTTCACACTTCAGTGCAACCTGCCTGATTGGACAGTCATTGAATATATTCCTGTGCACATATATTCCACTGTATGTACTGATAAATTCTTCACACCTCACTGAGATCCAAATTCAATGCGAGCCAGGCGACCTCAGCATACCTCAGCAAGATCTGATCTTGAGCGTACGGACATGACAGTTAATGCATCCTAACATGAACGGATGACAAAAGTCGCATTGAAAAGTTAGGGTTAGGCTGTAACCATGGCTATACTCTATCTCCTGCTTTGCAAACCAAATCAACCAGCGTTTCGAGCCTTCTAAATGGAAATCCTGGAGAGGGCCCGAAGATTTTGTCCAAACTTTCTGCCTGAAATATTGGTTGACTGCTTAAAATAAACCTAAGTAAAGGAGCTGGAGCGCGTAGCTTTCCTATGTTTTGAAATGAATTGTGTTTGCTTGGCTGCCTGCACCTTCTGCTTAGTGGTGAACCCTCATTCTTTCCCTTTTCTTGTAATTTCTTGAAATGAACCAGCTCACTCAACCACAATAAAGAACACTCTGTCTCAAAGTTTGGAAATACAGTAAGGTCTCAGCCATCGTTGCAAAAACCTGTATCCATTCATCATGACCACCAGAGGGCAGAGCACAGGCACAGAGACAAGTTTACTCAATTAGTTTTGGTCAAACAAGTCCGTCATGAGAGCATTTATCTTTCCTGATCGCGAGGTAAGGTAAGATGAATATCCTTTTGAAATATACACAAGAAAATTTCTTGCAAGAAAAGTGCAAGGGTGTTGAGGTGATGGAATGCTCTGATAAGCAATTTTTTATCACCTCAAAGCTTGTTTCAGATATTTACCTTGCGGGCAGCGATGATGTCCGGGCTGTCCTCTGCCCCAATTGAAAATGTCTGGATAGGGTATTGCAGCTTTTCCTCCTTTGCCAATTTCACCAGAGTAGCTGCAACCAAGCTGGAGTCCAGTCCACCTGGTGAATAGGTAAAATGAATTATGATCATTAACACAAACTTCATGCTTTCATAAGACTGCGTGGAACGACAATACACAGAATAAAGAAAACAACGCTTGTTTCTTGGGCACTTCTGAGAGAGACGGCAAAGAGACTGGGCCAGAGTCAAATCAAGGCCACTGCAGCTAAGTTAACCTCAGTAGCATGTGGTGCACACTCTACATGGTGAGCCAATTGGGGTGCCATACACAATTAATAGGCTTCCCACTTGTTTTGTTTGCAACTTGCTCAACTTGCCTATAAATGAGTTTAGTCTCAACAGGAGTGAACTGAAGTGCATGGCATCCACAATGCATGCTGCCTACACCATAAGGTCAGCCACACTGCATCGACACCTTATATCAACTGGGGAAAAATGTCAAAAAAAACTCTTAGCCCACAAGACTGATATCTATTATAGTTGATCAAGGGAGGTTTTGTGGTGAGTGAGCTAGTAGCTAAAAAGCTACTAGCTCAGAAGGAGAGTTTGTGACCAAGGTCCCAACCAGCTTATCAGCTCTCTTCCTCCGAATCATTTGAAAGCTAAATTAAAGCCGGGGCATGTGCAACTGGAAAGGGGGAACGCTGCCCAATGTGCATTTTCCTGCTTTGCAAGAACAAAGTCCTGCTATAACATCTGAATATGCTGGTGAGTGTGCATAACTCCTTCGGGTATTTGATGTAAGATTTCAGGACATGCAAAGTAAACAAAATGAACAAAGGGAACTGAACATATTTGCTACACTGTTTCATTTGAAACCAGCTAATGTGCCTGCCGACCTGTAACATGAAATCATTTAGCTGCAAAGCAATGACAAGCTTAATTCTAGGTACAAGAACCTCCCTCTGCTCCAGTTCTAGAAACTTTGTGTATGTCCTGAGGATTTTCCCATCGCGAACAGACAATGAGACATGAGGCTTTGGGACAACCTATGTCTGTGAGCAGTTCTTTTCAAAACTGACTCTTGCTAAGACTCAGTTCTGCTCAAGACTGACTGGAACCTCGAAAACCAGCAGCTATCAGCATTATCATCAATACCATCTGACATCTGACGCCTTGCTAATGTGAAGCAGCTCCAGCCACCACATTAATATTACTGTGATGTTTGACCAATTAAAAACCATGTGAATTTAACAATCAAATTCGTATCATTAATGTTATAATATCACACAATTATTGAGATAAATTTTAACTCAGGAATTTTGTATGACCCTCAAAGGTTGTTCAACAAATTGAAAAGGCCCTTGCTAGGAAAAGGGGTCCCCGCTCCTGCACTAGAGGAAGGGTCATGGGTCACTACAATCTTCCTTTAAGGAATATGAATGCATACGCCAAATATCCTAGCAATCCACTAATCACATTTTTGTGAAATCTTGTGTGCAAAGTGTATCTAAAGTTTAACGTGAGGGTGGTGCTAAAGAAAAGACTGAGGCCACCAAGGTCACAGGGTTCATCCTCTGAGGACCATGAAATCAAACTCATTACATTTATTATGGTTGTCCGTCCAATAGATTTTGAGCCAATTAACCTCTTTGGCTTCTCCACTTTTGATAGTGGTGTCTCGTCCACTGTCAAAGTCCACATTAGCGAAGGCAACAGATCAAATTACAAGCACCACAACTTTATTTTTCCTGGCAACCTTGAACTCACCACATCTGCAATATCAATAACTAGCTGGTCCCTTATCTCCTGAACCTGCTCACTGTAATTCAGATTTGAATCAAACCACATTCCTAGACATTTGGGCAAGGCTTTTCTAGAGCTGCTGGAACTGCTTCCCTGTCTATGCAAAACCTTTTTCCTACCAGTTCTCCCCTCACAACTGATGTACTAATTAATGGACTCTGACTTAGGTTTAACTTTTGTCCAAGCCCAATTCAGGTTATCATTCAATTTAATCAGCAGCCTTTTTGCACAAGGAGTTGTAGTCATTATGGTAGTCATATTAAGTTTTAATTCAATTTTAATTACCACTTAATTAGCACTTAATTTTTAACTTAATTTAAAGTCTCAAAGGCCTTTACAGGCCCATGAGTTATAGAATACAAACCAAAAAGGCCCCCTGGCCCTTGCAAATGCATCTATTAGCCAGTTCTGTTCCAAGTAATTTGGTTGTAATGACACTGAAGAAATTTTTCCTTCTGTGTTAAAAAGATAAATAGGCCTAAACTGATTTATCTCTGTAAAGCTGCTCTGTTGGAATTAGAAACTTTCATGTGCTTAGGCCTCCATCTTCCATTCTATCTTCTTTAGCTCCAACAGAAATCTCTCAACATCCACTGTGCCTTTATATACTTGGAAAGGTACATCTTGAGGCCCTGGGACTGATGAAGCCCTTGCAAACCTTATCACTTTTTGCAACTCACGCCATTTGGCAGGGTTATTGATCTTACAATCCATTGGCCCACTGGGTGGATATCAACCAACCTTTACAAAAGGCTATCATGGCTTGTTTTTTCATTCTTCTACTTATACTAAGATTTTCAGCTCCTCTTAAAGCTAACTAATTCTTCAGTTCTGTTTTAAGAACACTGATGCCGGCTCTTTCACTTATGCTCGCCTTCCCCCATTGCCTCCTCAAGTTCAAGTTATTCAAAGCCCTTAATCACAGTTACAGTTTTAAAGGACTTTGATAGAAAACCTGAGGCCCCATGGTGGGAAAGATAGAGGGCCTCCTGAGATGTGGCGCCTCTAAGACGCCTCCTTTTGTGGATAAGTCTATCAATCTCCTGTTGTGATAATATCCCTCAGTTTCTCTAGCTTCTTCTCTGTTGTTCCTCTAGATCTGCCAAGAACTACTACTGACTTAATAACTTCCCATTCCCTGTGACCCAAAAAAATATCCTCTTCACAAAGAAGCCAACATGCATCAGAGCTCCCTATCTAGTGGCAAACTGAACAATATAGGCACACCAATAGTGTACAGATCTGCAATGATCGAGCCCCTGAGTACTTATATCAGGACTGTTTCAATTTTTAACATCAGTGCATTAATGACATGCACTTTGGCACTGTAGCAGCTTTATGTTTTGACTGGGTAAAGCCACCAGCTAGACAGAACAAACGTTTAAGATGCATATTCCAGTTAAAACAGTCACCAAGATCCAGCAATATCGTGCAAAAACTATTTAATGCACTATTTTTATAATCAATACATGGCTGTTATTATCCAACCTGTATAGGCCATTTGACAATCTATCAGTGACATATTCAACTACCACAGAAAAAGAGAGAATTGCTATAAAATGGAATATACAAGAGTATAACTTGATCAAATGAATAAACAAGCACTGTTTTATAGGCACTGTTTTAAAATAGGCCAATACTAAATGTGTGAATAAAGTATTCACGAATGTAAATACTAATGCACTTTCTATTAAGAAAGTGTTAGATGCGCTCATTTGCTCTTAAATATTGATAACAGTGTACAGTAACATTTACCTGACAGAAGACAACCAATTCTCCTGTGGGCCATGAGGCGTTTCCTTACAGCGTTCTCAAACAGGGTTCTGATGTTGCTTTTCACTGTTTCTTCATCAAAACCTAAGGCGGAGGTAGCAGATTTCAGTCACTGTGCACCAGGACAAACAGACCAAACAAAAGGTGAAATAAACAGACTACTCCTGCACCTGAGGGGAGTCTCTCCACAGTATCGTAGATGGCATGAGAGGGTTCTTTTGTGCAGCAGTGGAACTGATCCATTTGAATGGACTGCACTTTACCATTCTGCTCCAAACTGAAGACCTCAAAGTGCCCAGGAAGAAAAGGAACAATGTTGGCTGGGGTGGACATGGAATGGGTAATGTCAGTGAGGCCTGTGGACAGAATAACAATGACTTCATGAAATACAAAAAGGCGTATCACATTTCTTACCCTGAAAGTGGCTTAAACAGCCTGTTTCTTGGCATGGTAATAAACTATACTATTACCTTTGGCTTCTGAGCAGACTGCAAGGAATCCATCGTCTGTGAGGAACTTGAACAAAGGCCTGACACCATACGTGTCCCTTCCCAGAAACACTTTCCTGTTGGCAGTGTCCAGCAGGACAAAAGCAAAGACGCCATCGAGGAGAGAGGCCATCTTCTGGATGCCAAAACGGTCATAAAGATGGAGCAGAACCTCACCGTCCACTTCTGTCTGATATTCAAATGCAAACTCTGCTTTCAGCTGAGTGAAAGAGTTGGAGAAATTGCAAAAGAATGATTATTTAAATGAGGTTTAAGTCCATATTTGCTCATTCATTTTCTTTGTGGCAAGGTGCAGCACTCCCCATAATTTAACCTTAAAAGGCCAGAAATCTGTTTGGAAGCCATATCTAGAGATCACCGGAGTAACATTTAGGACCAATGTCCCATCTAAACTGTTCATCAAACAAACATTCAGCTTTATGCAACTGCAGAGCTGTGTTTATTGCATTTGCAATAATTTAATCCTGTCATATTCCTACCTGTGGCCAGCTTGTGTGACATGACATGATTAAAGGACTGTAAACCACAGTCCGGACTGTGACAAGGGTGACAAAGGACAAAGGTGTCCTTTGAAAGAAATTTTAGCATTCTATGTTGTTAACAAGACAGTATTTTCCAGAAATATATAATATGAACAACTCTATGTATATCAAAACATTAGATATAGACAACTCAAAGAGATAGAAGTCTAAGACCAAAATGTTGCCAGACTTCACTTAAAAAAAGTGGTTTTGGTTTATGTTTCCATATATAAAAACAATAGTGAAGGATAAAATATAAGATATATCTTTTAGAAAAAAAATCACACAAACTGCAATATAGCCCTCCCACCACAGAAGCGTTCATTTCTGCTTGATATCTCTCACTGGGAAATTTCTCAAACAAGCGATACCTGCAAATGGTCCCAGATTGGCGGCAGACATTCTTACCGTGTGGTGATTGTAAATCTCTCCGTTGTAGCAAAGCCACAGGAAAGGAAACTTTTTGATGCGCAGGGGCTGCATGCCATACAGCTGGTCCACTATAGCCAGCCGGTGGAAGCCGAAACAGCAGTTGGTGAAGCCACTGACATTCTCAAAGCGGAAGGCGTCAGGGCCCCTGTGAGCTATCTTCATGGCACTGGTGCACTGAACTGACAGGCACTCATCACTGCCAAATAAAGCCCATATACCACACATTTCAAAGCTGTGGAAGGTGGACAGATAGAGAGAAAATGTGTGATATAAGTGATATTTATTAGCCTATCATTCAATGAAAGCATTACATCTGTACTAACATCTAACATCTGTAAAAACACTGAAATCTACATAAACAATAGCATAGGGGAGAACAGAGTGCAGCAAGCCAGTGGAAAAGATGAGTCATTTCCTGTATCTAGGTAACCATGAACAAAAGTAGTCATGTGACCACAAGTTAAGAAAGTATAGCTCACATTATGGAATCCATCATGGACTCAAGCACATGGAGAGTGATAAGCAAACCAGAGCCAAAAAATGTTTGTCATGCCAAATAAATTAATCATGTTACTAAAGTAATCAGTCTTGTATCTTAATTAAAATAGATACGTTTTGGACATTATTATGTTATTTTAAGTCAGTGTAAGCTTCAAAACAAGGTCATAAAATTACTGTAATTGTGGATCTGAGCAACTTTTGTCAAAATGGAGGTTGCAGAATAAAACGAACCAGTGATGTTGGGGTAAGTTGAGCCTTTGCCTTAATGTAGCCCCAGAAGTTTAAACAGGCTACATATGTACACAGGAAACTGTGTATTTTTTTTTCTGATTTTCTAGAGATGAGATCAAGATTGTAAGGCAGTACAAAAAAAGACAAATAGAGGCTCAGCTTCTTTGGATGATCTAAAAAGGGCAGCAAGTCAAGTGTCAAGCAAGGAAGGTCCATTCAGTTTGTGGCAAAGGACCACAAGGTACACTATGTGGGCAAAGGTATTGGGCCACCTCCACATTACAGCTACAGGAGCTTTCTCCCATTCTTAGGTATTAACATGGAGTTGCTCCCCCTTTCCAGCTACAACAGCTTCCACTCTTCTGGGAAGGCTTTCTAAAAGATTTTGGAGTGTGTCTGTGGGAATTTTTTGCCTGTTCATGCAGAAGAGCATTTGTGAGCTCAGACACTGATGTTGGACCAGAGGGCCTGGCTCACAATCTCTGTTCTAGTTCATCCCAAAGGTGTTGGATGGGGTTGAGGTCAGGGCTCTGTGCAGGCCAGTCAGGTTCCTCCACACAAAACTCAGCCAGCCATGCCTTTATGGAGCTGCTTTGTGCACTGGGGCTCAGTCATGCTGGAACAGAAAAAGACCTTCCCCAAACTGGTCCCACAAAGCTGGAAACAGAGAATTGTCCCTTCACTAAAGCTGAGAGGCCGAGGCCGAGCCCAGAAAAAAACAGCCCATAGTGTTATCCCTCCTTCAGCAAACTGCACAGTCAGCACAATGCAGTCAGGCAGGGAACGTTTTCCTGGCATTCACCAAACCCAGACTCCTCCATCAGACCGCCAGATAGAGAAACGTGATTGGTCGATCCACAGAACAAGTTTCCACCGCTCCAGAGTCTAGTAGCAGCGTGCTTTACACCGCTCCATCTGATGCTTGGCGTTGTGCTTGGTGATATAAGGCTTCCATGCAGCTGCTTGGCCATGGAAACCCATGCCATGAAGCTCCCGGCGCTCAGTTTCTGTACTGATGTTAATGCCAGTGGAGGTTTGGAGCTCTGCAGTTACTGAGTCAGCAGAGCGTCAGCCACTTTTACGCACTATAAGCCTCAGCGCTCAGCGACCCTGCTCTGTAACTTTACATGGTGCTGCCACCTGGTGGCTGAGTTGCTGTGGTTCCTAAACGCTTCCACTTTGCTATAATCCCACTTCCAGCTGATGGTGGAATATCTAGGAGGGAAGAAACTTCACCAGCTGATTTGTTGCAGTGGTGGCATCCTATTACATTACTATTACAGCAGCACACTGGAATTCAGTGGGACTGAATGAAACACCTGAATTCAGTGATTAAGAGGTACGGCCTGCCCTGCGATGGACTGGCGACCTGTCCAGGGTGTTTCACTGCCTTCGCCCTATGAGCGCTGGGATAGGCTCCAGCACCCCCCCGCGACCCTAGTGCGGATAAGCGGTTTAGAAGATGAATGAATGAAGAGGTACGGCCCCATACTTTTGTCCATACAGTGTAGACAGAATGACAATCAAGAGGTATATCAGCAAAACACAGGGGAAATTTCCAGAACAGCTTATGCCAGCCTAGCAGAAGCCCATTAAATTTTTGATGATATCATTTGGGACTTGCCAGAAACATGAAGAAACTTGCAGACCAGCCTCATGGATTAACACCCTTAAAATGCAGAGAACTTGCATTTGTATTAAGCAAGCCAAAATGTAATTTCTATGCCTGGAAACTGGACGAAGCAAAAGAGAGCATAGGTTGTTCTTATATTACATAGTTATAACCTTAGATTGTTTTTTTTTATGTATGTTTGTATTTATTTATTTTAATTATTACATTAATCAGTTCTCAGCTAAGTCATGATTGGTTTGAGCTCATCAGAAAGCACCACCATTTATCATGCTAAACCCCAGAGGCAACATCACAGGCAAGAGCCAATGCCTTCAAAAGACAAAATGTTTTACTTAAAGTGTGAGTTATTGCCTTTGATAAACTGATGGCCATAACATTCGTGATTATCGCAAATTTATTTTGGGTCATTTTTATATCAGTATTTAACAGAGGCAGTAATTACCCCTAGAGGGCTCAGTTTACCCCGTACCCATGCTCATGTTACCCCTACCTTGGGGCAAATTGTGCCAAAGGACCCCTTTTTTTTTTTTTTTTTTTTTAGATGGGTCATTGTTCTAAAACCATAATAATTAGAGAACATGTTTTATTTTCCATGGATACACAGAAATCAGAAGTCAGAAATCCTCCCCAGCCAAAGACATGAATTCTGCAACTGTTTTTCTGTAATTTCAGATTTCACTTATTACTTTCCTCACCATATTAAAAATTAAGGGTGCGTTGCTGCTGCAGCTTAGTCATAATCAGGATTTGAAGCTAAGTTTTTCATAATCTTTACATAGTGGAAATTTGGCCATAATTTCGGAAGCCAGTATTTTTTATTTGCACCTAAAACCTGACTGCACTTAGGTGTGATACATGCTAAAATGTTTATTAATTTAAAAGTTGTAAACTTGATAGTCATTTACAAAATTTAGCCGAGCGCAAGTGTAGTCTACACGCTACACGCTGAATCAGTAACTAACTGTGACTGCCATTTGAAACAAATACAAATTTGTTTTGCAGTAAAATCATCAAATGTAAAAAGTGGCTCGTGTCACCCATTTCTCCCTTACAGTGTAAATTCAAAAGCTATTTCATTATTTACCATGTATACTATCATGTAATAGTATAGTATAATACCGATTTTGACAACCGTACACACAACAAACCAACATCGTGATGTTGTTGCCGGTATTATTTAACAGTTAACTTGTCCGGCCCAGGGCAAAATAGTAGTACTTCTGTTACCAAACTATGCACGCAGCTTTTCGATGACGTAGGCTGTAAACGGGTCTGTAGTAACTGCCATTTGAAACAAACACAAATTTGTTTTGCAGTAAAACCATCAAATGTAAAAAGTGGCTCGTGTCACCCAGTTCTCCCCTACAGTGTAAATTCAAAAGCTAATTCATTATTTAACATGTATACTATAATAGTAAAGTATAATATTAATCGCAATGTCAATAGCCCTGTCTGCTGACCAACAATGATAACCGGTTGAATACAAGATGTATGCATATTAAAATGTAACAGCGTGGGCAGAGCAGGATGCGCACGCCAACTGAGGAGTCAGCCGTGCTCTTCACACGAGAGCGGCGTGCAGCGGAAAGGCAGCATCCGCCTCGGACATCCACCCTGCATGGCTCCAACCGTTCACATAATGACCGGCTGTGAGAAAATGTGAAATATGCATACACACACACAGACATACACGCAGTCCTACCTTGACCCTCGGGTGATTTCTGCAGAGTTCTCTTGATGATTTCAGCGGCAGGGATGACACCTCACGATACTGATGAAACTGTTACTACAGCAGCAGCATCTAGCCGGCCAATCACAACGAAACCGGAAATAAAACCACTCTGCCTTCAAAATAAGTAGGCCTACAGTTTTTTTTTTTTGGACGACGGCGTATTAGGGCCATTGTTGGGAGAAAAAAAAACAAAAAAAAACTTCAGAGCCGGGGCAGGTGGATAATATTCAGAGAAAAAAAAAAAGAATTTCTGGTATTAAAGTTCTAAATTTATGGGGAAAATATCACAAATTTATGAGAAAAAAGCTAAAAATTCATATAAAGTCTCAAAGTTATGGGATTTTTTTTTTTTAACAATTTAATTTTATGAGGTTGGATCAGCTACACACTGCAGATGCTGCTGCTCGCGTGTCTCAGGCCTGCAGCTGACGACATCATCAAATTCCACTTTGACATGGGATTTATTGTCAAGGAAATCCTGCTGATTTTAGTCCAGAATCACAAGATTGTTTTAATCACTATGCCCTATTGACCCTGGAAAAGTTTTGTATCGCTAAATAATTTATGTATATATGTCGATATGCAGCTGAGACAACAATAAAAGAAATTTGACAAAAACTGCAAACAACTTATAAATCTATATTTTTTATTGCCGACAGATTCCACATTTGCATTCTTTATTTACATTTTGTGTACTTCGTTGTGCTCCAAAAACGTCGATGAGAGTGGGCTTTATTTTGAAGGTTATGTTCAGAAGCCTTATTGCTTGTTCAAGCTGGCTTGACACTGCAACCTTATGGTGTAAATCACCTCAGACGTGCAATAGGAAGTATGATTGCATCACCTAACTTAAATTCATATGCCACAGATAATTTCTCATGCCAGTCAGTGCCTGCTGTTGGAGGGCACAGGCTCCTCACCTAAAACAGTTTTCAGTACAGAGCTTTTTGCACACATTCTAGTACATACTTCCAATAAAAGCACTTACATATTGAGGTATAACTCCATATTTACATTTGAAATGGATGACAGCACAGAATTTGGAGAAATATTACATGTCTGAGATGGTCTACCTTAGATGACAGTATTTTCCTCTAAGTGTCAAGACTGGGATGCTGGGATTGGACCCAATTGCACTACTCTGAGACAGGCAGTATAATCACAAGTGCTTAATTCCAAACAGAGTTCATACACAGGAGGCCGTCAGAATCTTGGCAGACAAATCCAGAGGCCTAGGAAAAGGGCAGTGTCCAAAAACCAGAAGCAGTATAAAAAAAAAAAACAGGGCTTAACGAGGAAAAATGCTGGAACGTGAAGACACAAAAGGCAACAACGAACTGGCACAGAGAGCAGGGAGCACACAGACGAAATACACAAGGAGGGGGAAGACAACAAGGCACAGGCGTAACACATTAGGGCGGTGCAGGCAATCTCACAGGAGGGAAACTTGACACGAAGTGATCTGAAACGAGAGGAGGGTTAGACAATATAAAACAGGAAATGCTGCAAAATAAACATGAAGCCTAGAAAACATAACTTAAGGTGCTGGACAAGACATGACACTAAGACTGGCCAGATTACCTGAAGGAAGGCAAAGCACACAGTAGAGCAAGGTGCAAGATGTTTTCTCAAGACTAGGAGGCTGTCGAAAAAAAAATTGATAAATAAATTGATCAAACTGATGCTCAATTTTCCAAAAGCAATAAAAGCTGATTCAAATCGATACATCATTAAAGGGGAAACGCTGGTCGACGATGACTGCTGAAGATGCAACAGGGACAATTAGTACATAATTTAATTAAATATCTAAGAAAACTTTATTTGTAGAAGAATATGAAGCAATACTTTGGTGAAGAAACACAGGTCAGTGGGAGAATCCTTTACTCTGGAATAAATAATGTAGCCTCAAATCATTTTAAACACTTGAGTCAAATGTTTAAAATGACCCTTTGATCAGTCTGACATAGTGGAGAGGGCAAAACCAACAGTACCACTTTGTGAATTTCACCCAGTGTGTAACTCCACATTAACACTAAACACCAATGGGCAATCACAGCAGATCACACAGGTTCACTCACTGTCAAAGACAGAAATGGGATTCCAAATAACTGGTCAATTTTATCAGTGAAATGGGAAAAGAGAGGCAAGAATAAGAGAAAAGGGGGTTAAACCAAGAATGAAACAAATTAAAATATGATCACAAAAAAACATATATAATACAAAGACATGTTTTGAATGTTAAAATCTAGTTTAAGCCTCAGGGAAATTAAATTTACTACAAAGTGTTACCAGTTAAAACATAATGGTGGCTGAGGCCTTCAAAACAGGGTAGGCTGGTTTAAAGATGGGTGTGCAGGGTTGCAAACACTCAGCCCACACAATGACAGCAAACCCAGTACAGCAGTGGTGTCCAGTGCTCCTATCACAGCATGCAGCCAAGGAGACCCCTTTCAGGTGACTAATCCCACCATGCAGCGCTCAGCTTACCTGGAAGATTTAAAACTGTAAACTATAACATGTACATAGAGGCAAAACAGCTAGATAACATTACAGGTTGCCCTGAAAACACTAGAATTACCCGAAAACGTTTCCTAAGGTGCTAAAAAGCACCCTACTTGCAATGTGTAACCCATCCTGGGCGCATTACTACCCCATTTACCTCAGCAACAGAGGACAGATATTATATAAAACAAACATAAGACCCAAGTGGTATTATAAGACATGTAACTATCTACCTCAAACACAATCTGCAGCAGGAAGGAGTACATCTTCACGCTTGGAGAGCCAGTCCTGTTTTATATAAACTGCAGTGACAGAAATGGGTCAGTGGGGGGAGCTGTTGGCTTACAGCACTTGCGATCCTACAGGAGGTGCAATCAATGACAGTGTTCCCAAGAGGTGTGTGTGTGTGTGTGTGTGTGTGTGTGTGCAAGAGCACTTAAAATCTGAAACTAATCAGATCACTGTGCATGTGGGGAGCAGTGACACACACAAAGACCATAGCAAAGCGTGTAACAGACCCACAGACCCACCATAGGAAAGTGTGTCAGTGTCCCATTTTGTATTGCCAAGGCAAGAAAAACGCATGACTTTATGAAGGAGCAGTAATGTGACGTAGTGTAAAGGGAGTGACTGGATGGGTCAAACACAGACTTTGCCATGAGCGACCGACGTTCAAATCCAAGGCCAAGCAAAACCAGAGATTGTTTTTAACATATTTGCTACTGTTAGCTTGCTAGCTAAAAGGTTCCCAACCCTAACCAAGTATTTAACCAACATTAGCTAAGAAGCTAACGTACACTAGGCTAACAAGCTGTTGTGTTATGTTATGTATTTTGAGCACAGAATGAATCAGAAAGCAAACAACTGGAGCCTGACACTCAGCAGTTTACTAATCAAATTATTTGTCTGTAACATGCAGCACATTCATTTGCTGTAACCATGCTATTGTAATATAGTAGAACTATTCAATCACAATAGACTCTTAATTAAATGTAACAGATCAGGTTATACAGTACAGGCCAAAAGTTTGGACACACCTTCTCATTCAATGCGTTTTCTTTATTTTCATGACTATTTACATTGTAGATTCTAACTGAAGGCATCAAAACTATGAATGAACACATGTGGAGTTATGTACTTAACAAAAAAAGGCGAAATAACTGAAAACATGTTTTATATTCTAGTTTCTTCAAAAGGCTGGTGACTCGGATGAACTTGTCCTCAGAAGCAGAGGTGACTCTTGGTCTTCCTTTCCTGGGTCGGTCCTCATGTGTGCCAGTTTCGTTGTAGCGCTTGATGGTTTTTACGACTCCACTTGGGGACACATTTAAAGTTTTTGCAATTTTCCACTCGTTGGCCACTCGTTTTTCTTTAGTTAGCTGATTGGTTCTTGCCATAATATGAATTTTAACAGTTGTCCAATAGGGCTGTCGGCTGTGTAGTAACCTGACTTCTGCACAACACAACTGATGGTCCCAACCCCATTGATAAAGCAAGAAATTCCACTAATTAACCCTGATAAGGCACACCTGTGAAGTGAAAACCATTTCAGGTGACTACCTCTTGAAGCTCATGGAGAGAATGCCAAGAGTGTGCAAAGCAGTAATCAGAGCAAAGGGTGGCTATTTTGAAGAAACTAGAATATAAAACATGTTTTCAGTTATTTCACCTTTTTTTGTTAAGTACATAACTCCACATGTGTTCATTCATAGTTTTGATTCCTTCAGTGAGAATCTACAATGTAAATAGTCATGAAAATAAAGAAAACGCATTGAATGAGAAGGTGTGTCCAAACTTTTGGCCTGTACTGTAGGTCTGAAAGCTTTCAGACAGATCAACATCATCTTCATCATAATGTTTATTTACACAGCACTTTATAAAAACCTGTTGTGCTTCACAACAAAGTGGATTGGAAATAAAAGGATTGCAGAGGGGATATTGGATGATTTATTGTAGGCCTATTTCTTTCAGAGCAACTGAAATTTTGTATGATAACATACACTACTCACAAAAAGTTAGGGATATTCAGCTTTCGGGTGAAATTTCAGGATGAACCTATAATGCATTATAACCTTTACAGGTGAACTTAATGTAACCTTCTGTTAACTTTTGAATGCACATGTCCAACTGTTCAGTGTTTCAGTACTTTTTGCACAAGTTGCTGTTCTCTAACAAGGAGCTTAATGGCAAAATTCACAACAGGTGTTTTATCCATGAATCAACCAATAAATTTCCTGGTTCAATTAGAATTGGTATTTAAACAGTCCTCCTCATCATGCTGTTCACATTTTGACATCATGAGACCAAGACGACACCTAACAATTGATCAGCAGCACCTCGCCATTGCGAGGCTTCAAACAGGATGTTCTCAGATGGAAGTGGCCACTGAGCTTAGAGTGTCACAGAGTGTCATCAGTAGGTTGCAACAAAGATACAGTGAGACTGGAAGAGTCACAGAAAGGCATAGAAGTGGACGTCCTTTGGCCACATCCCACACTGATGACTGCTTCATTGTGAACAGTGCCCTGCGGAACCGGATGATGAATGCCACTCAACTCCAGGCACGTTTAAGGGAGGTGAGAGGCACCCAAGTGTCACGTCAGACCATTCGAAACCGTTTACATCAGCATGGTCTGCGTGCTAGACGACCTGCAAGGGTACCTGACCACACCACCAGGCACAGGTGTCATCGTCTTGCATGGGCCAGGGAGCATTTACGCTGGACGAGGGACCAGTGGGCCTCAGTGCTGTTCTCTGATGAAAGCCGATTCATGTTGAGCAGAAATGATGGCCGCCAACGATGTTGGAGACGTCAAGGAGAGCCCTATGCATCAGCCACTGTTGTCACCAGATGAGCCTTTGGTGGTGGTGGTGTTACTGTGTGGGCAGTTGTGTCTAGTCAGTACAGAACTGCCCTACACTTTGTGAAAGGTACAGTGACAAGCCCATACTACCTGAATAACATCATTAATCCAGTCATTGTGCCCCTGCATGAACAACACAGGCCTAATTTCATCTTCATGGACGACAATGCTCCAGCTCATCGAGGTCGCATCATTAGGGAACGGCTGCTGGAGACTGGGGTACCTCAAATGGAGTGGCCTGCACTTTCTCCAGACCTGCATCCCATAGAAAACCTATGGGATCAGCTGAGTCGCCGTGTAGAGGCTCGGAGCTCTGTACCCCAGAACCTCAATGTCCTGAGGGCCGCCCTTCAAGAAGAGTGGGATGCCATGCCTCAGCAGACAATAAGTCGACTTGTGAACAGCATGAGACGTCGTTGTCAAGCTGTAATTGATGCTCAAGGGCACATGACAAGTTATTGACACTGACATTTTTTGTTGTGGTATATCCACCACTGTTGTTGGCTTTTGTTTCAAGAAATTGTTTGAGATGAGGAAATCACCAGTGCATGCTTCTACTTAAATGCCCTACTTTCATGATATAATATCACTGTAGCGTGAACTTTTTACATTTTCCGTAAATTTCACCCGAAAGCCAAATATCCCTAACTTTTTGTGAGTAGTGTAAGTTGGCAGACGTAATGACTAATAACTTACAGATGTGAAATACTGCATTAGTAATTAATAAATAAGTAATTAATGGCACATTTAAAATGAGGCTGGAGTAAGCAAGGACATCTCATTTTGTTAAGGGCCTGTTGTGTCTCTTCCTCACCTCTGCGGCTCACATCTCGTTTGGGCAGGAACAGGACGTGTGGAGAGGAATCGAGAATATGCAACTGAGAAATGAGAGAGACCTGGTGTCAGGGGAGACAACAAAAGCAGCTGTAACAATCCTCTGATGTATATAATATCCTACTGTTTTATCTCTGTGTCTTCTGGACACACACACACACTAACACTCTCATATTCACACACAGCAACAGCAACGCACACAGGTAATTCGCCTAATGTGATGAAATGTAAACATGCAGGAAAAGATGATGGCTAAGTATTTTTGACAGGGAATATGGTCCTTTATAGGTTTTTGGAGTCCCATTCCTCACCTGTCCCTGAATGCAACCCTGGTAGGTAGGTAGGTGTAGTGAGGTAGCAGCTCCACCCACAAACCAATTTTCCAATTTGCAGATCACAGCAGTGTATAAAAACAGGCCAGTGTAGCAGCCAGCATACAACACTGAGTAGGCCTACTGTTTTTTTTTTTAGGGTGAAGACTTGATTTAAAGCTAAGATATATGCCCTGGGTTCACTGCTGTGGTTTGTCAGTTTGAAGTAGGTTATTGTGTCTGGCCCCCCAGTACTGTTTTGTAGTAGGCCTATTTGTTCTTTGTTGGGGGGGTTGTAGCCTCCCCATGACAGTTGTCCAGGTGGGGCCTAATTATATTCTCTGTGCTGCTTTCTCTGGGAACCATCACCTTATCGTGGTGGAGAGGTTTGTGTGCCCCTATGACCCTGAGGGCTGTGTGGTCTGGAGTCATGAGCTCCTGGTAGGGTCTCCCTTGGCAAATTGGTCTCAGGCGAGGGGCCAGACAAAGAATGGTTCATGAAGACCCCATGATCAAGCGAGGAAGACGAGACGTGACCCTGCCCGAAGGAGGCCTGGGGCTCACTTCTGGAGCCAGGCCCAGAAGGAGGGCCCGTCAGCGAGCGCCTGGTGGCCGGGCAAGCCATGGAGCACGGCTGGGCTCAGCTGGAAAAAGCTACATGGAAACCTCTCTACCCTACGGGCCCACCACCTACAGGGAGAACCGCTGGGGTCGGGTGCGGTGCCAGTTAGGTGGCAGTGGAGGCCGGGGGCCTCGACGGACCAGACCCAAACCAAAGATATGAACTGTAATTACCTGTTTCAAAATCTCTCGTCTGTAAGGTGTGACGGACCATTTAAAGTAGTTTGCTTTATGATCCAGTAGAGGGCGCTCAAAGACTTTACTTTCACTTGACCTGTTGCATGTCTGACCGACCTACCACTAAACAAAGCTGGTAGTGTCATGCTTGCCACAATGACAAGATAAAATGGAGGACACATGAACAAATACATTTGAACATAGTGCATGTCATTTCAAATTCATTCGAACTTGACTTTTGGAAAAGTGACAGCACTATGTGTACCCTTTACTCTCTAGAAAGGGGAAGGACATAGCAAAGCGGGCATTAATGGAACATGAAGCCTTAATTTCCCACAGACCTTTAATAAAACACTCAAACTAAATATGAACATCAGAGGCTGACTGTTATTCCTGCTCCCTTTCACCAAGTTTAGCTCTGAACTAATAGGTGTGTGTGTGTGTGTGTGTGTGTGTGTGTGTGTTTACTACATGTATGACAAAACTTGCAAACTGCTGCCCTGCATACAGAAAGAGCAGAGTGTTTTTATTTCTACAATCAGTGTGTGGTTGGTGCTTTTTAAGTTTTTAAAAGAGTCTTGCAAGAATTCTTTGCTTTTGCATGAGATGTATGTTGTTTGGCTGGTTTGATGTAAGGTTTTGAGGTTAGTGTGTAGTCTAGAGTTTTGCAAAAAATAGCTGATTCATTTTTTTCTGGTTGCTTAGTGCCTATGTACCCAAAAAAACAAACAAACAAACAAACAAAACGGTAAGACTGCAGCAGACCTGTGGGAGAGGGAAATTCAGCTTCCATAACAACTGTCTTAGCGTGATTTTTCCACTAGATGGGGCTACGGTCCTATAGCTAGCTCTGCGTACCTTTGGAGACTGTCCTCAAATGAAAAACAATCCATAACAATAACTATAACAAGAATAGTCATGTAACTTATACCTGTTGATTACATACACATTTATTTGAAAATTAATGTAGTTTTCTATTATTGACAATGTCATCCAATTTCCATTAAAATCTAAGTGCAAATACAAATCCACTTTAGCCTACAGATGTGCAAGTCAGTCTAAACTAAGCACTCAACTCAATTGCAACAATGCAGGCCCACATCTCATTAAATGCCAAAAAATTACATTGAAAATGTATTAAATAAATAAAAAGCATAAAACAGCAATAACATGGATATCCTCCTAAGACCCGAGGAAAAAAAGTGTCTTCCAATTTAACTTTTTTTTGTGATTTCTTGTCTATTTAGAGTTAAAACAACTACTCACAATTTAGAATTTCACAAAAATATTTTTTATTTTTAGATTTTACAGTACGTCCACTGTAGTGGATTTTACTGTAAACAAAAACAAAAACAAAAACAAAAACAAAAAAAAACAGTTAATTTTAATTTTAAATAAAAAAAAAATCAAATAACCACAGATAATCAATTACAGACAATCAATGCCATTAACAAGAAAATATATAAATTTCATAAGTAAAAAACAATAGCTAAACAATATTTGACTTCCTGTTTCTTTTTTCACGACATGTGCGTTTTTCTGCAGTTGCCATTTTGGCTCAATAGAAAGTGGGTGTTCCCCTCATCCCACCTTATCACATGAGATATCATTGGAAAGGCCTGGATGTCCTCTGTACAGTACACCAGGGGGTGTGCTGGGGTCCCACTGAGCAATATTTTCTGCCTTCTCACTACCACCTTGGAAGAGCATATGGGCTGAGGGAGAAACCCTGTCAAATCTATGACTGTGACGATCTGTGTGCATGTCACCCCTCTCTACCGTGCCTGTCCTGTCAGAAATGCCCTAAAAAATGTAGGACAGACACTGAGGGACAGGTGGACTGGAGACTCTAAACCACTGATGTATTAAGAGAATTGGACACAGTGCTGGAGATGGGGTCCTGTTCTGGAGATGAGTGCTGGAGACGGGGTCCTGTCCTGTTACTTCCAGGTATAAAATTACCTGTATCTTCTCTGTCCCATGCAAGTGGGGAAAAAACTGACTTTAATTAAGTTGAGGGACTAAGAACTCTTGTTCTGTGGGATGTTTAATTCTCAAATAAACGGTGTTGGATTGGCATTTTAAAAACACACCCCAGTCGGTTAATTACTGCCTGGTATGATGTCTTATGCAGTGGTGTGCGCACACATTTTGGGGGGCAGGTGCTCAAGTGAAAAAAAGGGCACTTTCTGCAGCACATGGAACTACCGGCTGCCTTATTCATCTGATCTAACCCTAACCCTGATTCCTCTCCCTCATCCTCCATGCTGGCAGACAGCAGAGAGCTGCTTCCCTGCAATGCCTGCTCTAGCTGCCTAGACCAACAATAGAATATGATGTTTATTTGGGTAAGACTGCTTGGTGTCATCACACCAGACTGTAACTGCCATGGCCTAACTTCAATACCTTACCACATAGCTGTGTTCTGCAGACAAATTTTAATGGGCTATTTGTCATTGGCAATGGTTTAATAATAGCCTATTAAGGTAAATGCAAGATTACTGCAAGTGTTATTCCATAGAAATAATATCCAGCTAATATAGCTTCATGCTTGATTTAGAATGTCCAAACCATTTTGTGTAGTTACAATAAATTGTGGACCACTAATAAGATATTTCAATAAAATTAGATAAACAGTTTCAAATCTGAGCTTGAAATTCCCCTAGACAATTATGTAGCCTAATGTAAACCTAAGGTACAAAATACTAAATATTCAGCTAAAGTATAGCCTACCGTCATTGGTCGTGTGCTGGTCATCATTACGTTAAATCCATTGATTGATTATGACTAGCTTATTAAGCAGGTGGGCTAACTTAAGCTCAGCTGTTTGGCGCTGTATGACTGAGACTTCACAAAAGAGACAAATCGCCAGTTTTCTAGACGACCATATTAACCCGCATAAAAGACGACCCTGATTTTAAGGCGACCCCTCTTTTTCAAGACTTTTTTGGAAAAATATTTTTTATATGGAGAAAATGTTGTTTGAATAATAAAAAAAAAAAAGCCACCGGCCGGCATCAGGCAGGCCAGCCGCGCCCACCCGGTCACGTCTGCCGGATCTGACAGGTGAGCGGCCCTAAAAAAATGCTAGTTTTGGCAATTGGTGTCTGACATACAGTACAGGCCAAAAGTTTGGACACACCTTCTCATTCAATGCGTTTTCTTTATTTTCATGAGTATTTACATGGAAAAGTCTCCTGTATCAGTCAGTCCACACTGTGAAGTCTGAGCACAATAACTCTGGGGTACACCTCTGCGGCGACACCGCTGAGGAGAGGCTGTTTTGATCGAAGAAAGCATGGAGCTCTCAGCCACCCGGCACAGCACCGCCTCAGAGAAATCCTGGTTGTCGACTGTGAGCAGGAGGAGCAAAGAGACGAGACAAGCGGAGTCACTTCCGTGCGTAATGGCGCACTAAGTCACGGCCCACAGAATGCCAGTGACGAGCTCGAGGCTCCCACCTCGACAAACTGAGTTGATGTGACGAGCGTCGCGTGGCTGTAAGAAAGAAAGACCGACTGCTCTGTGTTCTCCCCCCGAATAGAAATATTTTACTACCTTAAGCAGTGAAGCCTACTGATTGTTTTTTTTTTCTTATCTACATGTCCATATCCAATAAAAACAGTCCTTCAAAATGTTTCTGTGTCCGTGATTTTTCTTTTTCATCAGTCTGCAGTCAACTTCTGTCAGTACACAGAACAACTCTCCCCTGCCCTTCTTGTCTCTCTCTACTGTGACTGTCAAAAAAAGCTGAAAAATCAGTGTCGGTACTGCCAGTCGGAAACGGAATGGAAAAGTCTCCTGTATCAGTCAGTCCACGCAGTGAGGTCCAAGCACAGTAACTGTTTTGATCAAAGGAAGCGTGGAGCTCACAGCCGACCAGCACAACAGCGCCTCAGACAAATCCTGGGTGTCGACTGTGAGCAGGAGGAGCAAAGAGAAGAGACAGGCGGAGTCGCGCCCGTGCGTATTGGCGCACTAACTCACGTCGCGCAGAATGCCAGAGACGAGCTCGATGCTCCCACCTCGACAGACTGAGCGGCTGAGAAGAGCGTCATGTAGCTGACAGACAGAAAGACACACAGTCAGGCAGACAGACAGACAGACAGACAGACAGCTCTGTGCTCTCCTCCCGACGCAGACACGCTTTTTACTTCCCTGATGCATTGAAGCCTACTGATCTCATTCACTTGGTTGAAATGAACATGTTGTAGACACTTGTAAATAGCAGCATTCACATAGAGTCAGCCTTTATTTAGGACTATGTTCTCCATGGAGACATTTTTCTTGGACTCATTACACTTCAAATTTCAAGAATCTAATACACACCATATGCTAATTTCCAGTTAAAAAAAACAGGTCTTCAAAAATGTTTCTGTGCCCATTTCTGTTTTTTATTCAGTCTGCTGTCAACTTCTTTCTGTACACAAAACAACAAAATCAATATTATCCATTAATAAATGGCGTATGGACTTTATATCCATCATTCAGTGCACTTCCTAACATATAAATGGTGTGTTTCCTGATGAAAGGCCTTACAATGTTCAGTGCTGTGGAAACGAGGAGTCAGAGGGGAAGAATCAAACACAGCAGTCCTTGTGAAGGTGAGCAGTTTTCATTTTAGCTGTCATATCAACAGGTTCCAGTGACAATCAAGGAATGAAAACAGCTCTGGATGTGTATCACAGAGGAGATTTAACTTTCTGTTGTCCAGAGAAAGCATTGACTTAAGCACCACACTTATTTTTTTTTTCCCCCATTCAGAAACAGAACACAGAGAGCAGAGAATACAAGTGGGCTGGGCTGTCTGAGGCCCAAATGCTGCTTTTTGTCTACATTCTTTGTAGAATTGGTAACAAGCATTTCTCAATAGTGAGTCCACTTTGTCAAAATGAATGTAAAGATAGCATATTTTGTTGTTTTTGTCTTGTTTGTTATACCAACCGTCCATGTCAGAGCAGAAAGGAAGCTCTTTACAAAATGTACAACAGTAAAGGCTGCAGGAAGGAATCATAGAAATGCTGCAGAAGAGGCTACAGTGGGATTGGTTTTGAACAAAGCTTTCTGGAAAACAGTAACCGCAAACTACACAAAATACAAAGTATCCAACAGAACATCAAGATAGTTAGCAGGTGTGGCAAGAGAAAAAAATAGGAAACTAAAATGACTCATGAGAATTTTTATTTGTTTTTAGTCAACTTGCTCCTCCTCATAGTTGTGTTCAACAGCACACCTCATGTCCTCCTTCCTGCCAAACACCAGGCACTAAGTGTCTCTGTCTGCCTGATGATCTCTGACAATCTTCTGCTGAAATGTCCAGGCATGGAGGAGCATCTGACTGTGAGTTCAGTCTCTCATCAGCTGGCAGCAGACGACACAGCAGTAAGATACAGTTTCCTTGTTGGCAGCGTGGAAGCTGAAACGGGTGTGAATCTGTGAGGCCTGTTTAATGCGTTTGGCAGTGGTATTGTTTTGGTCCAATCAACAACTGTCATTGTCCTCTGCATGTAAAAATCAGTGTGTGTGTTTGGCATGTGTAGGGGTATAGTTCACTTTGGCAAAGTGACAGTGTGTCCTGTCAGAAGTCTTGTCCCAGCAGGATCAGAGCTTCAAGCTCATCCCATGGATTTTTCGGGCCCTGACTTGGTGCGCCATCACACACAGACACACCTCCACTTGTCTCATGTCTTTGCTCCTCCTTCTCACAGTCGACACCCAGGATTTCTCTTAGATGGTGTTGTGCTGGTCGACTGTGAGCTCCTCACTTCCTTCAGTCAAAACAACCTTTCCAGCCATCTCTTTATGAATATGACAGCGAGGCGTTCTCCGTGGCGGTTAATGTACAGGACAAGTTCGCCTTCCTCAGCACCCAAACCAAGCTGGAATGTCCCAACAATAATGAGCAGAGCCTGGAATGTTTGTTGGAGCACAAATGAGACAAGATGCCATCCAGCATCCATAGTGTGTTCCAGAATTTCTGCACTGGCTCGTGTGTCACAGAGGAGCCCAGTTCGGCTTCAGGATGTGCTTTAGGTATCTCTTCCCTCTGTCTGGACCCTGTCTTCGCCCTCTGGCCTTCAGCGGTTTAGAAGCAGAAGCAACAATAGCTGTGTTGCTGTGTAGCTCTAAACAGGCAAGTCAGTGCAGAGCTGACTTAAAGCTCTTTTTTATACACAACAATGACACGCCTTTAAGGAGTGACCACGCCTTATCCGCCATGTGCAGCAAAGTGGGAGGGATTTTACAGAATGCAGTACGAAAACATGCAAAGTCGAGTGAAATCCCTGCGCTGAATTCTTGGACAGGATTCGCGCGCAGAAAAGGTTTTGGGACAGAATTTACGCACGCCACAAAAAAAGCACATTTCCACACAGCGCAATGTTGAACCAACGCCTAAGGCTTATTAGTTTGTACTTGAGCAAAAAAAATATTCATTTTAAAGGTTCACATAGGTTTATGCATGGGCAACCAGTCTTGCGGTGCTGCAAGCTCCCACTGGCTGAAATCTTCGCGACATAACTTGTGCGCAGAATAGGTTTTGGGACATGATTCGCGCGCAGAATAAGGGGTTTTGGGACAGAATATGCGCATGCTATATAATCTATTATGCGACGTTGAAAGGCAGCGGGGACATGATTCCTGCGCAGAATAGGTTTTGGAACAGGATTCACGTCAGTCCACGCTGTGAGGTCTGAGCCCACTAACTCTGGGGTACACCTCTGCGGCGACAACGCCAAGGAGAGGCTGTTTTGATCAAAGGAAGCGTGGAGCTCACAGCCGACCAGCATAACGCCGCCTCAGAGAAATCCTGGGTGTCGACTGTGAGCAGGAGGAGCAAAGAGCAGAGTCAAGCGGAGTCGCCTCTGTGCGTATTGGTGCACTAAATCCCGGCGCGCAGAATGCCAGAGCCGAACCCGGCCGAAACAACCAGGTTTATAGATTTTGGGATATGATTCGCGCGCAGAATAGGTTTTCGGATATGATTCACGCGCAGAATATGTTTTGGGACAGAATTTACGCATGCCACAAAAAAAGCACATGTAGCAGGATAGTCTCTTCCTCCTCCCCTTCCCCCTCCTTTTCGCTTGCTCCACACCAGGTGTGGGTCATCTCGCGGCACTAATTGCGGGGTGGAGCCGCTAGCCTTTTAACTGCTCCGGTGTGTGTGTTTGCTCAGTATGCTACCTTGTCTCCCGCGGTGCTGGCGTCCGTGTGTGTGTCGGCGTTCCATGTGCTTTGAACCGTGTGGCGGTTGGCGTTGCTGATTTCGCCAGGTCTTCTCCGCTCCGAAAATTGTAAGTCCCTTTTCGCCTTGTGGTATTTGGGTGTCTCTGCGGTCTCTGGGCATTACACCTGCTTGACGTTGTGCTTGCAGTGAGGCTGTCGGCTGGCTGCGGCTGTGTGGGACTGGAGGTCGTCTACGCTGTTGTTCGCTCTCTCCAGGTATGTCGGCTCAGTTAACCTAACGGCAGCCGTAATCCAGCTCGCTAGTGGCTGCTATCCGGCTAGCCGCTAAACTTTCTTTTTGTGGTCTCTCAGCAGCGTTTAACTGCGGCCTGCTGCTCTCCCTCTCCTCCCCGGCGGAGACGCTGTGCCTGTGCTCTTTGCTCTGTGGTAGGTGGCCTGTAGCCGGGTTACGCCTGGTCATTCACATGGTAACCCACATAATTGTAAATGCTATTTTGTGTGCACACTTCGTAGGCACGTTTTGGCCTGGCTGTGCGCTGCGGTGCTCCACTCTCCGGCGGTCAACGCTCTGGTGCACCGGGACTCTACTGCTGTCTTGTTTGAGCTTGTCTTGTGTTGCTGTGTGTGCTGCCTTGTCAGTTAGTTCATCTGTTGTCTTGCATGCCGCATGTTTTGCACAGCCGCATTTACATTGTTGGCTCCCACTGTGGCCGCAATTACGCCACTGTTTGTTTTACCCTGTTTGTTATCGTCAGTGACTACTATAAGTGCCGTGCTGTGATTGGCTGATCTCCCGCACCATTGTACGCGGGGACGAACTGCAATTGGCCCACTTTTGGGTCAGTCCCAGTAAACCCTGATTTATTTTATTTATTTACTTGGTGTTGTATATTATGAATATTGTGTTTTGAGTTTATTATAATTTGCTCTGCTTTATTTTTGTCTTCTTTCTTAATGTTTTTGTGTGCTTATGTTTGGTTTGTGTGTGGTTTAAGTGTGTTTAATTCATTGTTTATTCCTTTGGTTGTTTTGAGTTTTTTTCTTTGTTATTGCTTTGATTTCCTATGTATACTGGTACTGGTGACCCTAAGTGATATTGTTGTAGTGGCCGTATTACAGTATTTGAAAAGACCTGTCACTGTTTGTATTTTACTTTGTTAATATTGTGAAAATAAATCTATTTTTATATTGATTTCACGTCTGGTCTGGGTGCATTACGAACCTGAATTAAGTTCCTGGGGGTGAAATTCCCCCAGGTGGCGTTGTCGAGCACTTTTACATTCAAGCCTTATTACATTATTTTCCAACCACCCGTTTTGCCACACACATTTCCACACAGCGCAATGTTGAACCAACTCCTAAAGCTTATTAGTTTGTACTTGAGCAAAAAAAATATTCATTTTAAAGGTTCACATAGGTTTATGCATGGGCAACCGTTTTGCGGTGCCGCAAGCTCCCACTGGCTGAAATCTTCGCAGCACAACTTCTGGGACATAACTTGTGCGCAGAATAGATTCTGGGACAGGATTCGCGCGCAGAATAAGTTTTGGGACAGAATTTGCGCATGCCATATAATCTATTATGTGACAGTGCAAGGCAACGGGGACATGATTCCTGCGCAGAATAGGTTCAGGGACAGGATTCGTGCACAGAATAGGTTTTGGGATATGATTCGCGCTCAGAATAGATTTTGGGATATGACTCGCGCGCAGAATAGGTCACCGCCGAGGAGAGGCTGTTTTGATCAAAGGAAGCGTGGAGCTCACAGCCGACCAGCATAACGCCGCCTCAGAGAAATCCTGGGTGTCGACTGTGAGCAGGAGGAGCAAAGAGAAGAGACAGGCGGAGTCGCGCCCGTGCGTAATGGCGCACTAAGTCACGGCGCGCAGAATGCCAGAGACGAGCTCGATGCTCCCACCTCGACAGACTGAGCGGATGTGAAGAGCGTTGTGTGGCTGACAGACAGACAGAAAGACACACAGTCAGGCAGACAGACAGACAGCTCTGTGCTCTCCTCCCGGCGCAGACACGCTTTTTACTTCCCTGATGCATTGAAGCCTACTGATCTCATCCACTTGGTCGAAATGAACATATTGTAGACACTTGCAAAAAGCAGCATTCACATAGAGTCAGCCTTTATTTAGAACTATGTTCTCCATGGAGAATTTTTTCTTGGACTCATTACACTTCAAAATTTCAAGAATCTAATACACACCATATGCTAATTTCCAGTAAAAAACAGTTCTTCAAAAATGTTTCTGTGCCCATTTCTGTTTTTTATTCAGTCTGCTGTCAACTTCTTTCTGTACACAAAACAACAAGTTCAATATTATCCATTAATGAATGGCGTATGGACTTTATATCCATCATTCAGTGCACTTCCTAACATATAAATGCTGTGTTTCCTGATGAAAGGCCTTACAATGTTCAGTGCTGTGGAAACGAGGAGTCAGAGGGGAAGAATCAAACACAGCAGTCCTTCTAGTTTGTGGCTGTTGTGAAGGTGAGCAGTTTTCATTTTAGCTGTCATATCAACAGGTTCCAGTGACAACCAAGGAATGAAAACAGCTGTGGATGTGTATCACAGAGGAGATTTAACTTTCTGTTGTCCAGAGAAAGCATTGACTTAAGCACCACACTTATTTTTTTTTTCCCCATTCAGAAACAGAACACACAGAGCAGAGAATACAAGTGGGCTGGGCTGTCTGAGGCCCAAATGCTGCTTTTTGTCTACATTCTTTGTAGAATTGGTAACAAGCATTTCTCAATAGTGAGTCCACTTTGTCAAAATGAATGTAAAGATAGCATATTTTGTTGTTTTTGTCTTGTTTGTTATACCAACCGTCCATGTCAGAGCAGAAAGGAAGCTCTTTACAAAATGTACAACAGTAAAGGCTGCAGGAAGGAATCATAGAAATGCTGCAGAAGAGGCTACAGTGGGATTGGTTTTGAACAAGGTTTTCTGGAAAACAGTAACTGCAAACTACACAAAATACAAAGTATCCAACAGAACATCAAGATAGTTAGCAGGTGTGGCAAGAGAGAAAAAAATAGGAAACTAAAATGACTCATGAGAATTTTTATTTGTTTTTAGTCAACTTGCTCCTCCTCATAGTTGTGTTCAACAGCACACCTCATGTCCTCCTTCCTGCCAAACACCAGGCACTAAGTGTCTCTGTCTGCCTGATGATCTCTGACAATCTTCTGCTGAAATGTCCAGGCATGGAGGAGCATCTGACTGTGAGTTCAGTCTCTCATCAGCTGGCAGCAGACGACACAGCAGTAAGATACAGTTTCCTGGTTGGCAGCGTGGAAGCTGAAACGGGTGTGAATCTGTGAGGCCTGTTTAGTGCGTTTGGCAGTGGTATTGTTTTGGTCCAATCAACAACTGTCATTGTCCTCTCCATGTAAAAATCAGTGTGTGTGTGTTTGGCATGTGTAGGGGTATAGTTCACTTTGGCAAAGTGACAGTGTGTCCTGTCAGAAGTCTTGTCCCAGCAGGATCAGAGCTTCAAGCTCGTCCCATGGATTTTTCGGGCCCTGACTTGGTGCGCCATCACACACGGACACACCTCCACTTGTCTCATGTCTTTGCTCCTCCTGCTCACAGTCGACACCCAGGATTTCTCTGAGATGGTGTTGTGCTGGTCGACTGTGAGCTCCTCACTTCCTTCAGTCAAAACAGCCTTTCCAGCCATCTCTTTATGAATATGACAGCGAGGCGTTCTCCGTGGCGGTTAATGTACAGGACAAGTTCGCCTTCCTCAGCACCCAAACCAAGCTGGAATGTCCCAACAATAATGAGCAGAGCCTGGAATGTTTGTTGGAGCACAAATGAGACAAGATGCCATCCAGCATCCATAGTGTGTTCCAGGATTTCTGCACTGGCTCGTGTGTCACAGAGGAGCCCAGTTCGGCTTCAGGATGTGCTTTAGGTATCTCTTCCCTCTGTCTGGACCCTGTCTTCGCCCTCTGGCCTTCAGCAGTTTAGAAGCAGAAGCAACAATAGCTGTGTTGCTGTGTAGCTCTAAACAGGCAAGTCAGTGCAGAGCTGACTTGAAGCTCTTTTTTATACACAACAATGGCACGCCTTTAAGGAGTGACCACGCCTTATCCGCCATGTGCAACACAGTGGGAGGGATTTTACAGAATGCAGTACAGAAACAGGTGCAAAGTCGAGTGAAATCTCTGCGCTGAATTCTTGGACAGGATTCGCGCGCAGAATATTTTTTGGGACAGGATTTACGCACGCCACAAAACAGCGCATTTCCGCACAGCGCAATGTTGAACCAACACCTAAAGCTTATTAGTTTGTACTTGAGCAAAAAAAAAAAAAAAAAAAAAAAAAAAATATTCATTTTAAAGGTTCACATAGGTTTATGCATGGGCAACCAGTCTTGCGGTGCCGCAAGCTCCCACTGGCTGAAATCTTCCAGCATAACTTCTGGGACATAACTTGTGCGCAGAATAGATTCTGGGACAGGATTCGCACGCAGAATAAGTTTTGGGACAGAATTTGCGCATGCCATATAATCTATTATGCGACGGTGCAAGGCAACGGGGACATGACTCCTGCGCAGAATAGGTTCATGGACAGGATTCGTGCACAGAATAGGTTTTGGGATATGATTCGCGCTCAGGATAGATTTTGGGATATGACTCGCGCGCAGAATAGGTCACTGCCGAGGAGAGGCTGTTTTGATCAAAGGAAGCGTGGAGCTCACAGCCGACCAGCACAACACCGCCTCAGAGAAATCCTGGGTGCCGACTGTGAGCAGGAGGAGCAAAGAGAAGAGACAGGCGGAGTCGCGCCCGTGCGTATTGGTGCAGTAAGTCCCGGCGCGCAGAATGCCAGAGACGAGCTCGATGCTCCCACCTCGACAAACTGAGCGGATGTGAAGAGCGTCGTGTGGCTGACAGACAGACAGAAAGACACACAGTCAGACAGACAGACAGACAGACAGACTGCTCTGTGCTCTCCTCCCGGCGCAGACACGCTTTTTACTTCCCTGATGCATTGAAGCCTACTGATCTCATTCACTTGGTCGAAATGAACATATTGTAGACACTTGCAAAAAGCAGCATTCACATAGAGTCAGACTTTATTTAGGACTATGTTCTCCATGGAGAAATTTTTCTTGGACTCATTACACTTCAAAATTTCAAGAATCTAATACACACCATATGCTAATTTCCAGTAAGAAAAAAAAAAAAAAAAAAAAACAGGTCTGTGCCCATTTCTGTTTTTTATTCAGTCTGCTGTCAACTTCTTTCTGTACACAAAACAACAAGATCAATATTATCCATTAATGAATGGCATATGGACTTTATATCCATTATTCAGTGCACTTCCTAACATATAAATGCTGTGTTTCCTGATGAAAGGCCTTACAATGTTCAGTGCTGTGGAAATGAGGAGTCAGAGGGGAAGAATCAAACACAGCAGTCCTTCTAGTTTGTGGCTGCTGTGAAGGTGAACAGTTTTCATTTTAGCTGTCATATCAACAGGTTCCAGTGACAACCAAGGAATGAAAACAGCTGTGGATGTGTATCACAGAGGAGATTTAACTTTCTGTTGTCCAGAGAAAGCACTGACTTTAGCCCCACACTTATTTTTTTTTTTCCCATTCAGAAACAGAACACACAGAGCAGAGAATACAAGTGGGCTGGGCTGTCTGAGGCCCAAATGCTGCTTTTTGTATACATTCTTTGTATAATTGGTAACAAGCATTTCTTAATAGTGAGTCCACTTTGTCAAAATACTTTGTATACTTCTCCACACCGACATGTGCTGTGGTACAACACTTCATTGCAAGCTCAAAATGCACTGCACACATGGCTCAAAGTCACATCATTCCACTAAAAGACAAGCTCCGGTTTTCCCCACCAACAACATTATACGCTATCCAGCAGCAGCAATACAGTGCATGCACCTCTTTACGTCAGTGCTTGAGGTACATCATGATGGAGTGATCTCTGATGCTTCTTTTATTTATTGTTCTTTGTCTGATAGCATTTGAAAAGATAGCATATTTTGTTGTTTTTGTCTTGTTTGTTATACCAACCGTCCATGTCAGAGCAGAAAGGAAGCTCTTTACAAAATGTACAACAGTAAAGGCTGCAGGAAGGAATCATAGAAATGCTGCAGAAGAGGCTACAGTGGGATTGGTTTTGAACAAGGTTTTCTAGAAAATAGTAACTGCAAACTACACAAAATACAAAGTATCCAACAGAACATCAAGATAGTTAGCAGGTGTGGCAAGAGAAAAAAATAGGAAACTAAAATGACTCATGAGAATTTTTATTTGTTTTTAGTCAACTTGCTCCTCCTCATAGTTGTGTTCAACAGCACATCTCATGTCCTCCTTCCCGCCAAACACCAGGCACTAAGTGTCTCTGTCTGCCTGATGATCTCTGACAATCTTCTGCTGAAATGTCCAGGCATGGAGGAGCATCTGACTGTGAGTTCAGTCTCTCATCAGCTGGCAGCAGACGACACAGCAGTAAGATACAGTTTCCTTGTTGGCAGCGTGGAAGCTGAAATGGGTGTGAATCTGTGAGGCCTGTTTAGTGTGTTTGGCAGTGGTATTGTTTTGGTCCAATCAACAACTGTCATTGTCCTCTCCATGTAAAAATCAGTGTGTGTGTGTGTTTGGCATGTGTAGGGGTATAGTTCACTTTGGCAAAGTGACAGTGTGTCCTGTCAGAAGTCTTGTCCCAGCAGGATCAGAGCTTCAAGCTCGTCCCATGGATTTTTCGGGCCCTGACTTGGTGCGCCATCACACACGGACACACCTCCACTTGTCTCATGTCTTTGCTCCTCCTGCTCACAGTCGACACCCAGGATTTCTCTGAGATGGTGTTGTGCTGGTCGACTGTGAGCTCCTCACTTCCTTCAGTCAAAACAACCTTTCCAGGCATCTCTTTATGAATATGACAGCGAGGCGCTCTCCGTGGCGGTTAATGTACAGGACAAGTTCGCCTTCCTCAGCACCCAAACCAAGCTGGAATGTCCCAACAAAAATGAGCAGAGCCTGGAATGTTTGTTGGAGCACAAATGAGACAAGATGCCATCCAGCATCCATAGTGTGTTCCAGGATTTCTGCACTGGCTCGTGTGTCACAGAGGAGCCCAGTTCGGCTTCAGGATGTGCTTTAGGTATCTCTTCCCCCTGTCTGGACCCTGTCTTCGCCCTCTGGCCTTCAGCAGTTTAGAAGCAGAAGCAACAGTAGCTGTGTTGCTGTGTAGCTCTAAACAGGCAAGTCAGTGCAGAGCTGACTTGAAGCTCTTTTTTATACACAACAATGGCACGCCTTTAAGGAGTGACCACGCCTTATCACCAAGTGCAACACAGTGGGAGGGATTTTACAGAATGCATTACGCAAACAGGTGCAAAGTCGAGTGAAATCTCTGCGCTGAATTCTTGGACAGGATTCGCGCGCAGAATATTTTTTGGGACAGGATTTACGCACGCCACAAAACAGCGCATTTCCGCACAGCGCAATGTTGAACCAACACCTAAAGCTTATTAGTTTGTACTTGAGCAAAAAAAAAAAAAAAAAAAAAAAAAAAAAAATATTCATTTTAAAGGTTCACATAGGTTTATGCATGGGCAACCTGTCTTGCGGTGCCGCAAGCTCCCACTGGCTGAAATCTTCCAGCATAACTTCTGGGACATAACTTGTGTGCAGAATAGATTCTGTGACAGAATTCGCGCGCAGAATAAGTTTTGGGACAGAATTTGCGCATGCCATATAATCTATTGTGCGACAGTGCAAGGCAACGGGGACATGATTCCTGCGCAGAATAGGTTCAGGGACAGGATTCGCGCTCAGAATAGATTTTGGGACATGATTCGGGCGCAGAATAGGTTTTGGAACAGGATTCACGTCAGTCCGCGCTGTGAGGTCTGAGCCCAATAACTCTGGGGTACACCTCTGCGGCGACAACGCCGAGGAGAGGCTGTTTTGATCAAAGGAAGCGTGGAGCTCACAGCCGACCAGCACAACACCGCCTCAGAGAAATCCTGGGTGCCGACTGTGAGCAGGAGGAGCAAAGAGCAGAGTCAAGCGGAGTCGCTTCCGTGTGTAATGGCGCACCAAGTCACGGCCCGCAGAATGCCAGAGCCGAGCTCGAGGCTCCCACCTCGACAAGCTGAGTTGTTGTGACGAGCATCGCGTGGCTGTAAGAAAGAAAGACCGACTGCTCTGTGTTCTCCCCCTGAACAGAAACATTTTACTACCTTAAGCAGTGAAGCCTACTGATTGTTTTCTTATCTACATGTCCATATCCAAAAAAAAAACAGTGCTTCAAAATGTTTCTGTGTCCCTGATTTTTCTTTTTCATCAGTCTGCAGTCAACTTCTGTCAGTACACAGAACAACTCTCCCCTGCCCTTCTTGTCTCTCTCTACTGTGACTGTCAAAAAAAGCTGAAAAATCAGTGTCGGTACTGCCAGTCGGAAACGGAATGGAAAAGTCTCCTGTATCAGTCAGTCCACGCAGTGAGGTCCGAGCACAGTAATTGTTTTGATCAAAGGAAGCGTGGAGCTCACAGCCGACCAGCACAACACCGCCTCAGAGAAATCCTGGGTGTCGACTGTGAGCAGGAGGAGCAAAGAGACGAGAAAGGCGGAGTCGCGCCCGTGCGTATTGGTGCAGTAAGTCCCGGCGCGCAGAATGCCAGAGACGAGCTCGATGCTCCCACCTCGACAGACTGAGCGGATGTGAAGAGCGTCATGTGGCTGACAGACAGACAGAAAGACACACAGTCAGGCAGACAGACAGACAGACAGACTGCTCTGTGCTCTCCTCCCAACGCAGACACGCTTTTTACTTCCCTGATGCATTGAAGCCTACTGATCTCATTCACTTGGTCGAAATGAACATATTGTAGACACTTGCAAAAAGCAGCATTCACATAGAGTCAGACTTTATTTAGGACTATGTTCTCCATGGAGAAATTTTTCTTGGACTCATTACACTTCAAAATTTCAAGAATCTAATACACACCATATGCTAATTTCCAGTAAAAAAAAAAAAAAAAAAAAAAAAAACAGTTCTTCAAAAATGTTTGTGCCCATTTCTATTTTTATTCAGTCTGCTGTCAACTTCTTTCTGTACACAAAACAAGATCAATATTATCCATTAATGAATGGCGTATGGACTTTATATCCATCATTCAGTGCACTTCCTAACATATAAATGGTGTGTTTCCTGATGAAAGGCCTTACAATGTTCAGTGCTGTGGAAATGAGGAGTCAGAGGGGAAGAATCAAACACAGCAGTCCTTCTAGTTTGTGGCTGCTGTGAAGGTGAGCAGTTTTCATTTTAGCTGTTATTTCAACAGGTTCCAGTGACAATCAAGAAATGAAAACAGCTCTGGATGTGTATCACAGAGGAGATTTAACTTTCTGTTGTCCAGAGAAAGCATTGACTTTAGCCCCACACGTTCAGAAACAGAACACACAGAGCAGAGAATACAAGTGGGCTGGGCTGTCTGAGGCCCAAATGCTGCTTTTTGTATACATTCTTTGTAGAATTGGTAACAAGCATTTCTCAATAGTGAGTCCACTTTGTCAAAATGAATGTAAAGATAGCATATTTTGTTGTTTTTGTCTTGTTTGTTATACCAACCGTCCATGTCAGAGCAGAAAGGAAGCTCTTTACAAAATGTACAACAGTAAAGGCTGCAGGAAGGAATCATAGAAATGCTGCAGAAGAGGCTACAGTGGGATTGGTTTTGAACAAGGTTTTCTGGAAAACAGTAACTGCAAACTACACAAAATACAAAGTATCCAACAGAACATCAAGATAGTTAGCAGGTGTGGCAAGAAAGAAAAAAATAGGAAACTAAAATGACTCATGAGAATTTTTATTTGTTTTTAGTCAACTTGCTCCTCCTCATAGTTGTGTTCAACAGCACATCTCATGTCCTCCTTCCCGCCAAACACCAGGCACTAAGTGTCTCTGTCTGCCTGATGATCTCTGACAATCTTCTGCTGAAATGTCCAGGCATGGAGGAGCATCTGACTGTGAGTTCAGTCTCTCATCAGCTGGCAGCAGACGACACAGCAGTAAGATACAGTTTCCTTGTTGGCAGCGTGGAAGCTGAAATGGGTGTGAATCTGTGAGGCCTGTTTAGTGCGTTTGGCAGTGGTATTGTTTTGGTCCAATCAACAACTGTCATTGTCCTCTCCATGTAAAAATCAGTGTGTGTGTGTTTGGCATGTGTAGGGGTATAGTTCACTTTGGCAAAGTGACAGTGTGTCCTGTCAGAAGTCTTGTCCCAGCAGGATCAGAGCTTCAAGCTCGTCCCATGGATTTTTCGGGCCCTGACTTGGTGCGCCATCACACACGGACACACCTCCACTTGTCTCATGTCTTTGCTCCTCCTGCTCACAGTCGACACCCAGGATTTCTCTGAGATGGTGTTGTGCTGGTCGACGGTGAGCTCCTCACTTCCTTCAGTCAAAACAACCTTTCCAGCCATCTCTTTATGAATATGACAGCGAGGCGTTCTCCGTGGCGGTTAATGTA
The DNA here is from genome assembly GCF_902150065.1 of Myripristis murdjan. Taxonomy (NCBI): domain Eukaryota; kingdom Metazoa; phylum Chordata; class Actinopteri; order Holocentriformes; family Holocentridae; genus Myripristis; species Myripristis murdjan. The sequence continues at coordinate 28,483,546 of NC_043990.1, read as the reverse complement.
CAGGACAAGTTCGCCTTCCTCAGCACCCAAACCAAGCTGGAATGTCCCAACAATAATGAGCAGAGCCTGGAATGTTTGTTGGAGCACAAATGAGACAAGATGCCATCCAGCATCCATAGTGTGTTCCAGGATTTCTGCACTGGCTCGTGTGTCACAGAGGAGCCCAGTTCGGCTTCAGGATGTGCTTTAGGTATCTCTTCCCTCTGTCTGGACCCTGTCTTCGCCCTCTGGCCTTCAGCAGTTTAGAAGCAGAAGCAACAGTAGCTGTGTTGCTGTGTAGCTCTAAACAGGCAAGTCAGTGCAGAGCTGACTTGAAGCTCTTTTTTATACACAACAATGGCACGCCTTTAAGGAGTGACCACGCCTTATCCGCCATGTGCAACACAGTGGGAGGGATTTTACAGAATGCAGTACAGAAACAGGTGCAAAGTCGAGTGAAATCCCTGAGCTGATTATTCTTGGACAGGATTCGCGCGCTCATGTAGGAGGAGCATCACTGTCACCAGCCCTAAGGAAGTGCAGGTGCCACCTTCGGCCCTGACTACACCTGCAGATGCAGCGCGCTCACAGATCCGTGCAGCGGGGTATTCCCCTTGTGCAAAGAGACAGTGTTTCCCGTCAGAAGCCCTGTCCCTCGAGCTTGTCTCTGGCATTCTGCGGGCCGTGACTTGGTGCGCCATTACGCATGGAAGCGACTCCGCTTGTCTCTGCTCTTTGCTCCTCCTCCTCGACATTCTCGGCCAGGTCCCAAACATGGGAGAGAGGTTTTCTGGGTGGTATTTCTTGCAATATGGTACGGCTCTTTTTTCACAGCTGACCTCAAACAGGGCCCACCGAATTCCGATGAAAATGAATTTGTAGTTTATTGTCAGTGCTACTTCGATGGTGAAAACGGTTTACTTTTCATGTCACATGTTTTATTTGAGAACCACTGACCCCGGAAATACGAATCTGTGTGAATATCTAACTCCACCGGAATAATTAAAGTCATTACAGTCAGTCGGAATCAGAATCAAAAAAGTCTTCTTATATCAGTCAGTCCGTGCTGTGAGCTCTGAGTACAGAAACTCTGGCTAACACCTCTGCGTGGACACCGCCGAAATCACACTGTGGAAAACATAGAGAGATGTTTGGAAAGTTTGTTCTGATCGAAGGAAGCGACGAGTTCACAGCAGCTCAGTACAACACCGCCTCAGAGACAACAGAGGAGCAAAGAGACGAGACAGGCGGAGCCGCATCCGTGCGTAATGACGCACCGAGAAGTCACTGCCCTCTGAGCTGATGTGAAGAGCGTTGTGTGGCTGGCAGACAGAGACTGCTCCGTGCTCTCCTCCCAATTTTACTTTCCTGAAGCTGTGAAGCTTGTTTTCTTATCTACATGTTCATATCCAATAAAAGCAGTGTGTGAATAACGGTAAATCCCCTGTGCCCCTTCTGTGTTTGTTGGGACTCCTCTTTTTTGTGTGTAAAATGCAAATAAATTGTCTTTGACTGCCAACTAGTGGCCAGGGTTGGTGAGGGGAAGCTATATAAGGGAGGAGACTAACGCGCCCGGTAACCTGGCCTGTGCGCATATTCACCTGCGCATCCAGCATCTCATCCTTTTGTCTCCAGTGGGTTGGTGCGGCGTGTGCTGCTGGGTTTTCTTTGTATTGGCGATTTTTTTTGAGTAAGTTTCTTTCTTTCTTTTTTCTTCTCTCCCTTTTTTGGATTATGTATTGTGCTTATGTATTGCTTTTGTGTTGATTGGGTTTTCGCAGTCTGTTTAAGTTTGTTTCATTGATTGTTAGGAGGTAGATGGGTTCACCGACTGGCGACTTCGGCCTTAAAGGAAATTAGCCCCCTTGGTAGAGTGGAATGAGGTAGGCTATGTTGATGTATTTCTAAGCTTTTACCCTTCAGCTCCATGTCTGGTTGTATTTTATTTTGAAGGATGCCGTGCACTCTATTTTTTATGCTTTGATTGAGTTTAAGAGTGACGAAATGTTTGTTTCATGTTTTTAACCTAAATTTCCTTTTTCTGTATTTCCCCTTTGTAGTTTTCACGGTGCCATGTCTATTAATAAAGTTAAGCACCCGTAAGGAATCTCGTCACGTCATTTATTGAACCAAGGGTCCGCTACACAGTGCTTCAAAATGTTTGTGTGTTTCACTTGACTTGACCAAAAACAAAAAGTAAAGCCCTCAAGCCACCGAGGGGCTGTTTACCAGCATACTGCGTGACACTTGTATAGCACTGGCCAAATCAACAATTATCGCAGTTCTTTCCATCTAAAAAGGATTGTATGTCTGTGTCTGGGCTTGTGTGTTGCTGTATTCCACTTTTGCAAAGTGACGGTGCTTCATGTCAGAAACCTTGTCCCAGCAGAATCAGAGAGTCGCGCTCGACACATGTATTCTTCGGGCCCTAACTTTCTCGGTGTATCATTACACACGGACGCGACTCCGCCTATCTCGTTTCTTTGCTCCTCCTGCTCACAGTCGACAGTCAGGATTTGTCTGAGGCGATGTTGTGCTGGGCAGCTGTGAGCACCTCGCTTCCTTCGGAAATCCAAGGGGGGGGGGTCAATGTTCAGGATTTCTCTTTAAGCAGCTTGTGAAAAAATGAACTCTTGAAATGCTCAAGAGTTTGAGATTCTACTATTAATTTCTCCACACAAAAAGAATGACATTTCTAAAGCTGTTTGTTGTTGCTTGTTTTGTTTTTCTTTTCTGTTTGTTTGAATTTTTTCTTTTAATCATTAGAATAAAAGGTTAAATGAAATGAAATTCTTTTTTTGATACTCTGTTGACCAAATAAACAACTGTGAACTCTACCTCCACATAACAATCAGTATGTGTACGTTGCATGTGTGTGTATTTGGGGCTTGTGTATTGCTGTATTCCACTTTGGCAAAGTGACGGTGCTTCATGTCAGAAACCTTGTCCCAGCAGAATCAGAGCACATGCATTGTGCGGGCCGTAACTTTGTCGGTGAATCATTACGCACGGACACAACTCCGCCTGTCTCGTCTCTTTGCTCCTCCTGCTCACAGTCGACAGTCAGGATTTGTCTGTTGTGCTGGGCCGCTGTGAACGCCGCGCTTCCCTCGGTCTCTTTATGAATGTGACAGCGAGGCGTTCTCCGTGGCCGTCTGGGTTTCCATCCAAATATATCGACATTTTTGAGCGAATTTTGTCAAAATGCGCAAAAGAAAATGCGAATTTATGCCTGTTTCCATTAGTTTTGTTTTGCGATTATTGAGAGGAGAGTGCGCCGTGAGATGACGGAAGCGTAAAAACTTTTTGCGGATTTTCGGCCGTTTTTCGAATTTCTGGCGTTTTCATCCAATTTTTTTTTCGCAATTTCTGAAAATGCGAATAAAAAGAGGTGGATGGACACCCAGCGTCGACGCAGCCATGGTTGCCAGTGCGGGTGCAGAGACTTCACAGAGCAGACGTTTTCCGAATGAAAATGCCGATATTGAATTCGGTGAAGTTAATAAGACACTAGCTGGGTTTCCATCCAAATATATCGAAATTTTTTAGCGAATTTTGTCAAAATGCGCAAAAGAAAATGCGAATTTATGCCTGTTTCCATTAGTTTTGTTTTGCGATTATTGAGAGGAGAGTGCGCCGTGAGATGACGCTATAAGATAGCGTCTGTGTGTCGACTGAACAACAACAAACACAGCTGACACTCAACAGCTGATCATGGACAGATTCCTGCTGAACTTGTCGGCTCTTGGGAGAAGTCTGTTTACTATTTTGGCAGCGCTAACTTCGTACCGAACCATCCTAAATAAGGAATAAGAGACTAATAATAATAGTAACAATAACTAATAATAAGACTGTAGCGTAGAAGTGTGACGTGGTATCCGGTCCAGTCATCGTTTATTCGCAAAACCTGTTTCCACAGCAAAATGTCGCATTTTCTTTTATCGATACGCTGAGAAATCCACCCCCTCCAAGCGTAAAAACTTTTTTGCGAATTTTCGGCCGTTTTTCGAATTTCTGGCGTTTCCATCCAAGTTTTTTTTCGCAATTTCTGAAAATGCGAATAAATATAGGTGGATGGAAACCCAGCTACTCACACAAATTCCTTCTTCCGGGGTCAATGGCTGTCAAATGAAACCTGTGATATGAAAAATAACCATATTCACCGTTGCACTGACAATAAACTACAAATTCATTTTTGTCGGAGGAGCCCTGCTTGGGGTCAGCTGTGAAAACAGACGTGCAGGAATACAACAAATACGCGCCCGAAAATCTCTCTCCGAAATTTAGGTCCTGTCGGATCACCCAACTTTCCGAATTTTATCCATCCGAAGTGTTCTGAGCTGCTATATAAGTCAGTCCGCGCTGTGAAGAGTGACTCTGGCTATCCCTCTGCTTCAACTCCGCCAAAACCTTTTCTGCGAGGATCCTCGCGGAGAGAAGAGACACCGACAGCACGCGCTTTCTTGAAAACGAACCGGGCTCCTCTGTGACGCACGAGGCAGTGCAGAAATCCCGGAACGCACTATGGATGCTGGATGGCAACTTGTCTCGTTTGCGCTCCGACAAACAATCGAGGCTCTCTGCAGTTTTGCTGGGACTCTCCAGCTCGGTTTTGGTGCCGAGGAAGGCGAACTCGTCCTGTACATCGACCGCCACGGAGTCCGCCTCGCTGTCATATTCATAGAGAGATGTTTGGGAAGTCTGTTCTGATCGAAGGAAGCGACGAGCTCACGAGCCCAGCACAACACCGCCTCAGAGAAAAGAGAGGAGCAAAGAGACGAAACAGTCCGTGCGTAATGACGCACCGAGAAGTCCCGGCCCTCTGAGCTGATGTGAAGAGCGTTGTGTGGCTGGCAGACAGAGACTGCCCCGTGCTCTCCTCCCAATTTTACTTTCCTGAAACAGTGAAGCCTAATGATTGTTTTCTTATCTACATGTTCATATCCAATAAAATCAGTGCTTCGAAATGTTTGTGTGTCGACCCTGTTGTTATCGATGATGTCACGTTTCAGGAACGAGTTGACTTACTATGCCTGCAGTGGTTGGTTGATAGGGAATGGGTCTTTGTGAGTGATCTTATCTCACAAATACTGCAGAAAGAGGTGTTTTGATGCTCTTGGCATTTTTAAATAAAGATCTTAAAATTAAAATGTGGCCTTCTCTGATCAAACATGAAACAAAGAACATAATGACCAGTCAAGCACATGTTCAGCAAACTGCCATTAGCCTCTTACACATCTGTATTGTGTTAAACAATTGGAAAATATGTACATAACCACCCTTTCAAGTATTATCTAGATACCACAGTGACCATGGCTGGTAAAACATCTGAAGCTGTGCCTCTAAAAGAAGCAGAAGCCAAACCAGATGCAAGAACTTCTTCCTTGTTGCACAACTTGTACATGACAGGAAGGATCTCATTCAAGGGAAATGTTCAGCATTTCTCTTTAAGCAGCTTGTGGGAAAAAAAAATAAAGTCTTGAAAAGATCAGGAGTTTGAGATGTCCGTATTAATTTCTCCACACAAAAAGAAAGAAGTTTCTAAAGCTGCGTGTTGTTGCTTTTTTGTTTTGTTTTGTTTGCTTTTTATTTTGCTTTAAAAAAAAAAAAAAAAAATCTGAAATGAAATAAAATTCGTTTTTGATATCCTATTGGCCACATGAACAACTGTGAACTGTATCTCCACATAACAATCAGTATGTGTACGTTGCATGTGTGTGTCTTTGGGGAGCGTGTGTATTTGGGGCTTGTGCAGGAGGGTGTTGCCACTTTTGCAAAGTGACAGTGCTTCATGTCAGAAACCTTGTCCCAGCAGAATCAGAGCATCGCGCTCGACACATGCGTTCTGCGGGCCCTATAACTTTCTCGGTGCATCATTCCGCACGGACACGACTCCGCCTGTCTCGCCTCGTTGCTCCTCCTGCTCACAGTCGACAGTCAGGATTTGTCTGTTGTGCTGGGCCGCTGTGAGCGCCTCGCTTCCCTCGGTCTCTTTATGAATGTGACAGCGAGGCGTTCTCCGCGGCCGTCAGTGTCGACGCAGCCATGGTAACCGGTGCGGGTGCAGGGACTTCACAGACTCCGGGGTCAATGGCTGTCAAATGAAACCTGTGATATGAAAAAGAACCATATTCACGGTGGCACTAACAATAAACTACAAATTCATTTTCGTCGGAATGTGTGGAGCCCTGCTTGGGGTCAGCTGTGAAAACAGAGACGTGCTAGAATACAACAAATACGCGCCGAAAATCTCTCTCAGAAATGTAGGTCCTTTCGGGTCCCAACTGCCCGAATTTATCCATCCGAAACTTTCCGACTTGCTGTATAAGTCTGTCCGCGCTGTGAAGAGTGAAAATCCCTCTCCCTAAATTCGGGCACTTGGGACACTTGGGGCACTTAGGATGCTTTCGGGTCCCAAGTTCCCGACGTACCCTTTCGGGTCCCAAGTTCCCGACGTACCCTTTCGGGTCCCAAGTGTCCGACGTACCCTTTCGGGTCCCAAGTTCCCGACGTACCCTTTCGGGTCCCTAATGCCCAAATTTATCCATCTGAAACTTTCCGACTTGCTATATAAGTCAGTCCGCGCTGTGAAGAGTGACTCTGGCTATCCCTCTGCTTCAACTCCGCCAAAAACTTTTCTGCGAGGATCCTCGCGGAGAGAAGAGACACCGGCACGCGCTTTCTTGAAAACGAACCGGGCTCCTCCGTGACGCACGAGGCAGTGCAGAAATCCCGGAACGCACTATGGATGCTGGATGGCAACTTGTCTCGTTTGCGCTCCGACAAACAATCGAGGCTCTCTGCAGTTTTGCTGGGACTCTCCAGCTCGGTTTTGGCGCCGAGGAAGGTGAACTCGTCCTGTACATCGACCGCCACGGAGTCCGCCTCGCTGTCATATTCATAGAGAGATGTTTGGAAAGTTTGTTCTAATCGAAGGAAGCGACGAGCTCACGAGCCCAGCACAACACCGCCTCAGAGACAACAGAGGAGCAAAGAGACGAGACAGACGGAGTCGCGTCCGTGCGTAATGACGCACCGAGAAGTCACTGCCGCAGAAAGCGTGTGACGAGCTCGAGGCTCCCACCTCGACACACTGAGCTGATGTGAAGAGCGTTGTGTGGCTGGCAGTCAGAGAGACTGCTCTGTGCTTTCCTCCCCAAGAGAGACATTTTTCCCCGCCTGAAGCTGTGAAGCCTACTGATTGTTTTCTTATCTTCATGTTCATTTCCAATAAAAGCAGTGCTTCAAAATGTGTCTGTCACTTCTTATCACTTCCTATCAGGGGCGTCGTAGTGGGGACTGATTACCCAGGGCCACAATGGGCGAGGGGGCCCTCGAAAGGCCTGAGATAAAAAAAAAAAAAAAAGTTTGCCTGTTGGTCGGCTATAGAAGGGCGCAATAAGATTTCTTTTCATGGGGCCCAAAATCCCTGGCGGCGCCCCTGCTTCCTATCGTACATGGAGTGTAGTGATTTGACCAAAAACAAAAAGAAAAGGTGCTTAGGCATACTGCGTGACATTTGTATAGCACTGGCCAAATCAACAATTATCACAGTTCTTTCCATCTAAAAATGATTGTATGTCTGTGTGTGGGCTTGTGTATTGCTCTTTTCCAGTGCTTCATGTCAGAAACCTTGCTCCAGCAGAATCTAAGCATCGAGCTTGGCACATGCATTCTGTTGGCTGTAACTTCTAGGTGCACCATTACACACAGACGCGATTCTGCTCTTTGCTCCTCCTGCTCACAGTCGACATGATTTCTCTGAGGCGGTGAAGTTACTTTTAGTTTGGGGATTTTTAATGATCATTGGTGGAAATGTCTGACATATGAGGTCAGAGTCTGACATTCCAGTGCAGCACTGATTCGAACATGTTTTTCCAAGAAGTTGGAGCAACATGCCCATCGGTGGACTTCACTTAATGATACATTTCACTGACATGATAGAGAAAAAAGTCAAGTTCAAGCCAGTTTGGTCAAAGCAGGCATTTATTGAAGTCGGCTTGTTCTACAAATACCTGACAGACTGAGAGGAGTGCTTGGATTGCTTTTACGTTACCAGTGAGTACTAACAGATTTCTTGCTCATTCCTAAACTGCAGAATGATGTAAAATGTTTGGAGAAGCAGAATACATCGTGCATAATATATGTAATACAAAATCCATTTTCAAAAAGCTTTCAACTTCTCTGCTAAACACAGCAGAAAGCCTGTCCATCTGAAAATACATTAACCAGCGCACAGGAGGTAATACAAATGTTAAGCCCAGTTAGCCAAAACCATTTAAAACGTGCACATGGAAACAGTCACATGAACAATAAAGACACAGACATGACAAATATATATTACTGAAAACTGTAGTATAATTGGTATCAAACTTGTGTATGGCACTTAACATGATGAAAAGGCATTTGACAGTCTAGCCACAAGCTGTAAAAGCTAGGGTTAAAAATAAAAATGCTTTGTGGATTCTACAGATGATAGTGTTCTGTGCTATCATGAAGGATAAAAAAGTTTTCATCAGTACAAAAAAATGTGGTGCATCAAATTTGTATCGATTTAGTAGTTCAGCACCATTTATATATATTGATTTAAAACTTTGAAAACAAATATAATTTAAAGCCATGCATTGTCTAAATTAACAGTTACAACATGAAAAAAAACAAACTGGCAGGACAATAGCTCAAATACAATGGAATATCCCAACAATTTGAAAATATATAAAATATAGCTATTAAGAAACTGTCAAACCAGAAGTCCACCACAAAATCCTGCACTGAAATGTTTCAAATGTATGGCTTTATTCATTTTTTCCTCATATAACTTATGTGTTTGATTACTTGTGCTCTCAAAGTATCCACCAGTAAAAAAAAAAGAAAAAAAGAAAAAAGAAAAAAAAAAAACAGCAACTTTCTTACTATATTGCACTTAGTAATTGCAAGTGTCACTGTCTGATACTGACAGTCCATAAAACAGAAGGACCAGTGCGATGAAAATTACAGGGGCCTGTAGCTGGAGTCTGGCTGCCACATCCGCAGATCCACCAGAATCTGATTCAGTTTCTTCATCCACAAATTCCTTTCATCCTTGGTGTCGGCACTGAGCCAGTTTCTGCGCACAAAAACAAAACTCAAATGTTCAGCAAGGGAACATTTCTCAGCATTATTAACACAGGATGAAAACTGGCCGGACTGATTCCTGCTCCCCTGCCCCTATTCAACAGGCCAGACAGCCACACTCTCACACCATCTAACACGTGAAACAAAAAACACTGTCATATATTTATCTGCGTATATTAATCTGCACAAAAGAAACCAGATTATTTTGAGCAACCGAGTTGTGGCAGGAAAATTATTAACCATTGTTTGTTTGAGTGCTGTGCAGTGTGTTAGTTGTGTTTACCCTGTCAGTTTCCTAATACAAAGTTCAAAAAATCAGCAAGGGTATAAATGGCACAATCATTGGGTTTCTGCAGTGTTTAGAAATAGACCGATTAATCAGATCGATATCTGGCATGCTGAGATACTCAGCATCAGCCGATGAACAAAAACAAAATGTCTGCGGACATCTACAGGCAGCCTGTCACTGTAGAACCATGTTACTGCCTCCTCTTGTCTGCTGGCAATGCTGTTGTTTAAGTTTAGCTTTTGGATTACCTGTGACCTCTGAACATTAATTTAGTTGATATATATATATATATATATATATATATATATATATATATATATATATATATATATATTAAATTTAAAATAAGTGCACTGCAGATAAAGTGCAACAACATATGGTTTCCATGTACATCAGCGGTTTCCCAAATGAGGCATTATGGATACACTGGATCATGGCCAGGGACTCATTTGAACAGGTTTCAAACACAGACTGGACAGACAGGAACAAGTGTTCTGTCCACAGGCACAGTTGGACAGGGTTGAAATTAGGTCTGGTCAGATGTGCTCCGGTTGAAAGGATATTTCTCAAGTGACTTCAATTGAAGAACATTTTGCTATCAAAAAACACAATCTGCTTAGACTACTCTACATGTCACTTGAATGTTGCTGTGTTATCATTTCGATGGATTAAACTGTGAAGATAATGCAGTTTGGCTGCATCTTAAATTATAGTCAAGACCTGCCCCTTGGAAGATCAGCCCCATATGGGGAGGCCCAGCCCCATATGGGGAGGGCCCAGCCCCATATGGGGAGGGCCCCGCCCCATATGGGGAGGGCCCCGCCCCATATGGGGAGGGCCCAGCCCCATATGGGGAGGGCCCTGCCCCATATGGGGAGGGCCCCGCCCCATATGGGGAGGGCCCAGCCCCATATGGGGAGGGCCCAGCCCCATATGGGGAGGGCCCAGCCCCATATGGGGATACACTGGATCATGGCCAGGGACTCATTTGAACAGGTTTCAAACACAGACTGGACAGACAGGAACAAGTGTTCTGTCCACAGGCACAGTTGGACAGGGTTGAAATTAGGTCTGGTCAGATGTGCCCCCCCCCCCCCCCGCCTTTCCTGTCTCTCTCTACTGTAATTGTCAAATAAAGCAGAAATGCTAAAAATACAAACAAACAAACAAACAAACTCTTCTTCATGTAGCTACTTACTTGGTGACACACATGGTGTTCTGGCACTGACTGACCAGTGTCTCTTTGTCATCCTCTCTCTGTGGCCTGACAGTGATGAGCTCAAAGGTGTTTGGCCTGGCACAAAACTCTCGGTTGGCCGGTTCCACCTTCTTACTGGTGCAGTTAGCAAGGTTGATCCGACCAATTGGATTCTAACAAGGAGACCACAGAAAAGAGAAGGAACAATGTATTGTAGCAAATCTTGCCTCACACCTTTAAAATATTTTAAACCTTATGTTATTGTGTATTTATGTTGTTGTTTATGATGCTGTGTTATTATGTCAGATGGGTTAATGTAAGAGCAGTGTAAGTACAGAACCTGCAACAGTAAAGCAATGTGGACCAAAATAAATTAGAGCAGGAGGTCTCCATGACACATTTTCAATCAAGTTCCTCGTCTCTATAAGCTGATTTTCATATACTATCATGAATGATTTCAAAAATGGTCAGGAGTAACATGAAGTATGTGTGCAATGTAGTCCCAAAACACACAGAAACCAAAATTGGCCATTAATCCATAATGTATGCCAGTGCTCCTGTAGGTGGGTGGGTTCGTGGACAGATCATGTTGCCCCACAAAGCTCAATTGTTGGTTTTGAAGCTCAACAAGAAAACAAGTTCTGTGCAGTTCTACCATTTCAGTTGCTGGATTGACATTCAATCTATCAACAAAGGGAAAAGAAAACTGCAGGGTAGAAAAAAATAGTGCTTAAATCAACTGTGTGACAACACCCTGAGATATTTAAAGTTGTAGAAAGGCTTACCTTGCGTTTCTCATCATCTGGATAGGTCCAGTAGGAAATGCAATATCCTGACAGGACACACCACCTCCTGTGCCAGGCTCCAAATCCACTAACATCTTCAAACATTGTCTGGGGAACATATGATAAAGTTAAAATCTATGAGGAATTACCACAAAATTATTATTGTTGCCGCAGTGTCTGCTCTAGTATTACTTTATCTGCGGCGGTGACACACTGCTCTGCTTGTACTAGGGTTGCACAATAAATTGTATAATATTCGCAAACATGATTGTGATTAAATGAATGAAATCAATTGTGATTTTAAGGCTTTATATGGTGTTTAATATCCCCGTGCTGCTGCTTTTCCATCTCAAGTGCTCCCTAGCTCCCTGTTTGTCCAATCACAGGTCTTCCATTGTAAAGCATGCACTGTGTAAAAATGTCCTGATGAACACTGCAGCCCACAGGCAGCAAATAGACAGTAAGACTACAGATTACAAATGTAATACATCAGGAGTATTAGATTAGGTGTTAATATTCCATCATCATCTATTGTTTGGAAGCACTTCAGTTTTATGGTGAGGGATGTTGATCAAGAGGACTCCAAAGTGTGCTTTTGGATCACACCTGTGGCACAAATAAACACTTCTTCTTTAAAATTACAAAATTTGTTGTTCTTGGGGTGTGCTGAGACTGAGTTTTATTTTCAATTTTTTGTACAAAATATTCCATGTCCTTCTGACACAGTCATTGCAAGTATGAGCTGAAATAAATCCTTGGAATACTGAATATACATTTTTCACCACTGCAGATAGACAAAATGCATTTTCCATTGGTTTATAAATACTAAAATCGCAATATGGGAAATATAGCAATATGACATTTTGTCAATATCATGCACCCCTACTGATCACCACCTTTGCTTTTCCTTGGTGTCTCCCCCATCAAAGACCAAAACAAACAATGTTGGTAGGCCTAAAGCTTTGTTTGTTGCTTGTACTGCATATTTATTTTAACTTAGATTATAATTTGGGCCAAATTTTACAGAACAGAATTCAGGAAGATCAGGACTAATCTTATTTTGATTTGATTTGTACATTCACAGGAATATGCTGTATGCTGTATGTTGACTGATGAATTGTATGCTGAGGTACTCAAAAATATTTTGTTCTAAAAAACCCAGGTAGTTGATAAATAATCATGTCAATACTGAGCAAAACTGATAATTATTTTAGCAACAATCATGCACTCACCAGGAAGCCCCTCTCTTCCACCTTAGAGCCAACTTCACACTGCATCCTGAGGTAGATGTGGCCCTCCAGAGGGCACAGAAATGGCACCTTCAAACCATAGAAGACAATAACAGATTACTCATGAAAGGTGCAGGCATATAGTTATCATGAATTCAGAAAGGGGTAAAAGTTGCAAGGTGTGGTTAAACAAATGCCAGGTATCAGTGCAAATCTGTTCTCATGAGAAAGGTTAAATTGTTTTCCAAACTTGTTTCAAAACCAGCCCTTCAAAAGCCCCTGCAAGCACAGACTGACTAAAACTTTGAATTCCTTATGATAACAGACTTGCTGTTAAGATTAAGATTAGAATGTTAGTGACACAACAGGGTTAGATTTTGTTTCACCATTTCCCCACACAAGCTTATTAAAGGAAATGAATTGGCCACAGGGCAAGTAGTAACCTTGTTATGAAACATGTCACTGAGTAGTTGTCTTTCAGTTCCTTCATATTTGATCTAAAAGAGAGAAATTAAGGCAAGTGAATGAGTGCAGAAAGGCAGCACATATTGTCTGATGAGAGCAAACAGCGTTACTGTGTGTCTCCACAAAGCTTGTACACCACTCTATTACTATGATCCCAGCGGTTTCCCAGCCTTAGTGAGTGAGCCCGTCAGCTCCACAACATATGCTGTAGTTGTGTGTTTTCAGACAGAGGCCAGCCACACTTTGGGGATGAAGAGGAAAAACTGAATGTGCTCTAAAACAGTGTGAAAAAGAGGCAAGCAGATACACAAAACATGACATTTGACGGCATTTATACCTTCTCTAGGGGAAATTTGTTTTTCCCAACAGAGGAAAGAGTAAGTTTGTGTGATCCAATGAGGACAAAGTTACTGGTGCGAACAGCATTGGGTCCTCCTGGGCTGGCCACAACTGCAGAAAGATGGTTATGATGAGAAATACTCCAAATACTTAAAGAGAACAACTTGTGAGTCACATTTGACAATACAAATTTTGTAATGCAAAACTGTGTGACATCTGAATCAGCAATATAAAGTTTCTTATGTATTTTCCCTTACCTGGAGTTTGGTTGCTCTTCTGCAAGGAAAGATAAAAGATGAGGGGATGAAATGAAATACAAAGTGCTTTCATGCTCAGACAGAATTATTTTAAGTGTTGTGGCATTCTTCAAAATTTTACATAAAGAAAATGTTCCAACTAAATGTTGTGTACTATTAAGTAAATAGTAAAGTCTTACAGTGATGGCAAGGAATCGCTTTGGAGTAATGGCCTGGAAAGAAGAAAACAAAGCAAAAATATAGGTGCCACCAACAATAGATAGGTTATCACAGTGTGTGACAAAAATGCACCAAGTTCTCTGACTGCCATGCAAGGCATTGTGGCTATTCAGTTCCTCCATTGTGTTACTGTCATAACACATGGCTGTATTTTCTTCAAGTCTCGACATGTGGTTTGGTAGATATCTTTAAAATGATCTGGTCTTGATCAACATGTACAGATTCAGTGATGGTTCTAATCAGTTGGACATTTTGTGTATGTTTTTAAAGATTCATACAGCCTGATTAGTCCTGACACATTGATGGCATATCAGGACCGGTCCTTAAACTTGCAGGGCTTATATCGCCATCTATGGGCCAGTCAGTAGTACTGTTTGTTGTGTCTAGGTGAAGTCACTAAGGCTATATGCCAAAAAAAAAAGTTCAAATCGATGCCATCTAAATCTATGTAAATATAATCTTGTGCTTGAGGAATGTGTCACTGGCTATTTAACATCCAAATCTACTGAATGAAACAATCAGTCCACCTGAAACCATTCACTGTGAGAAACCAGCATAGTGACACTCGCCAAAGTAGCATCTATCCACCCGCACAGTGCACACCCCACCAAGTGAGGGATATGATACAGAAACCATTCATACCGACATACATAAATCATGGGCCTCATAAACATGTCTCCAGATTACCTGAAGAAACACACACACACACACACGCACGCACACATACTTTAAGCTTTAGAACATGTATCACCATTTTCTGATAATGTGTTTGACACTGTATTTACCAAATAATTGAGGGGAAATTACCTTTGACTTGTTGGGCTTCTTCCTCTTGTCAGTGACTAGTTCACGCTTTTGCACCTGAAATTGTTGCCAACAATTTAGTAAAATTATAATGAAGCAGTATGCAAACGAGCAGGCAACACAAGAGGTGATATGATATAAAACTCACCAGATAATAGACCTCAATATCAATTTCAAAGTCACTGGAAACATCAGACCTGAAGAGATGGAGAGGTACATTGTGTGAACAATAACTATATCAATAGATCTGACACATATTTTCAGTGAGACATATCATCTAAGTCAACCACCAGGGGTTTTTAGCCTGTTGTACTGCAGAAAGTTTTGACTTACATGACAAACTTGGTAGTGAAGGTGAGGGCGTCTCCACTGAGGCCGCTGTGTGTGCTTGCTAATGGAGTAGCCACAGTGTTCTCCGCTCCAGCCCGAATCATGATGAAAAAGTAATGTCTGGTTGACTCTACAATGCATACAGGAGGAAGTATTGGTCTGAGTTATGTTCATCTGATATGCCATGAAGTAACCTGTAAAAATGTTGTTTTCCCAAGTAAAAGATATGAGATCTTTGAGACTAAAAGTACAACCCAGCTAAATTTATGAATCCATCCAAGTTACAAACTTATAGATTTTGCACACTGTGCTGTTGTTACCATTGAGTTTTACACAAAAGGGTCTATGTGCAGTTTTATACAGTTAAAGTCTACCTGGTTTGTTGGCAGTGGAGCAAATAAAGTCTGCCTTGAGAGGCAGGCGCAACTCATGCAGGGAGATGGAGCCTTTGGAGGCAGAGACACCGATGTTCTCTGGAGCCTTAGAGGAGCCAACAGGGGCCTTTCTCTGGCCTGCAGGGCCTTCTCCCTTCAGACGGTCCAACTCTGCCTTCAGTGCTACCCTCCTCTCCGCTGGAAAAAAAAAAAATCAAAAAGGAATTGGTTCAGATAGCAACATTAACACAATAATGTAGTGTGGAAAAACAGGTTGACTACAAGTTCTGCAAGTTTAGGTTTAAGACTTGAAGAGGCTTTATGCCACTACAAATGAAATCCAAGTCCAATGTCATCCTAAACATTAGCCTGAACAGAGAACCAAAACAGTACACAACAGTGAAGTATGCATTTCTACAAGGTGCATAACGCACATTGATGCATAACTTTTAATTTCTCATTAGAAGTTATGCATCAATAAAAAGTGGCATTTTTAATACTTCTGACACATAATATTCGAAACACTGAACCATATTTAAAACACCATATCTTAAATCATTCAATTTGAAACATATGAATAGTTTTGATCAATATACTGAGTACATTAATGCCTATTGCCAAACTCACTTGCCACCAACAGCAGCCTCTCTGCCTCAGCCTCCACCTGGGACCCTTTGCCGTGCTCTTCATCTGTGCAGCAGCTGAGTGCCTGGCTGGCCTGGTGGATAACTGTCTGCTGCAGGTTCATCTCACTGGTCAAAATCTACAGACACACAACAAACAGACAATTTAATTATAGTAGAATCTTGTGTTTTATTTGAGCCAAAAGTATTTTCTCAAACTCTTGAAGTCTCAGTTGTCACTTGATGGAGTTGAAACAAAAGAATAATTATTTCCCATTATTTTAGTATTTTTTAAATGGGAATAACTGAGATCTTTTTTTGTTTTTGTTGAGAAAATGGCATAAATGTTCAATATCAGACTAATAATTTGTAGGGAAAGGATAGATTGAAAAAAAAGTTTGCAAAAAACTGGGCCTAGCTGTTGAAAACTGCTAGCTTTTCCAGACTGCATTAAAGATCTTTAAGTAGATTGTTAATCTAAAATGTAACACTACCTGCATTACTGATCAAAATACAAGTTTATTTTATTTTGAACCTTCATCTTCTGTTTGATGTTGATGAGACTGGTGCCTCCGGCCTCCTCCACTCTGTGAGAAACATCCTCCTTCCTCACAATAACCTGCTTCACATTGGGCCTCTCAGTCTCCTTCACCCTGACAGACCTGTATGCATCGATGCTAACACAGAGGAAAGCAGACAGACATTCAAATCATGCATGCAAAGACAACAAGGACTGGCAAGTTGAATACTGTTAAAGGACTGAGGGCTACGTGGGAGCACTTACCTATAAGGCAGTTTATGGTCTTCATCTTCAGAGGCCTCAACACTGTCCGAGGAGCCTGTCTGAATCATGTGAGCCCTCTGGAATTTACTGGGTTTGGAGGTACTGTTAGGAGTTTTACTCTTCTCACTGAAGGAGCTGGCTGGAGTTGACGTCTGGACAAAGATATAAACAACATCTCATTGTTAGGGAGTGTGCTGGTGGTGGCCCAGGAGGTGGAGCGCATACCAAATACCACTTAGGCTCACGCTGTTTAGCAGCAGAATGCTGGGATAGATTCCATCCCAGGATCTGTGCTGCATGATTAGTCACCAACTATTAAATCAATCATGAACTATTTTGATAACTGATTCATTGTTTTGAGTCATTTTTGAAGAATAATATTTTCAAATTCAAGCTTCTCAAATGTGAATATTTTCTGGTTTCTTTATTCCTCTATGACAGTAAGCTTGGGCTGTGGACTGTTGGTTAGGACAAAACAAGACATGTGAAGATGTCACCTTGGGCTGTGGGGAACTGAGATCAACATTTCTCATCATTTTTCTGACCTTTTACAGATCAAAAATATTGATTAATCAAGAAAATAATCAACAGACTAATCAATAATGAAAACAATCATTAGTTGCAGCTCTACTCTCCACTGTATCCACCTAATAAAGCAGAAATGCCCCAAAAGTAACTTCACTGTTAGGTTATTTACTGTTGTGGTCAAGGTCTGTCAATACTGGCACAAAATAGATCTTGAATATATTTTAAAACTGGATGGATCTGAAAATCATATGCTTATAATTTGTGTACTGTGAGGTGAAATATTACTCAATAGATTCAGTGACCCTTTAAATAATTTCCTTCGGGATGAATAAAGTATCTATCTATCTATCTATAAATGCATATATGATGTAAACGTAAATTTATTGTTGATGATTGAATTTTTTTTTTTTAACCTTTATTTAACCAGGAAAATCCCTTGAGATTAAAATCTCTTTTTCGAGGGAGACCTGGCCAAGAAGAGCACACTATTACAAGTTACAAAAATTCTAAAATAAAACACGTTAAGAACAGACAAAGGACAACAGACACATACAACAAAATCCAGCTTAGGAGTAGCAAGTGCACTCTTCAGTAACACGTTTTTTTTTTTTTTAATCAGAGCTTTGAACTCTCCCAGGGAGACCAAATCATTAAGCTGTAATGTGTTCTGAAGATTGTTCCATGACCATGGCGCAAAATAAGAGAAAGCTGCTCTACAAAGTTCTGTGCAAATCCTGGGTACCTGGTAGAGCAGCCTTCTAGTGGAACAAAAGTTATAACAGCTGTTTGTGAGTGATAGTAGATTACATAAATATGAATTTTACCTACTGACAAATTTTCTGTTTACACACACCATTTAGCAAAGCGGCGCACTGCACCAGTCACTTGCTACAACTTTGAGTTTTGCCACAAAAGTAGCTTAGTAAAAATAAACCCACAACATTGTATGTCTTACTGCTTGAAATAACTCCTGATTACATCAGGTAGTCTTCTTGCTAGGTCCATTTGTTGTCAAGTCATTGACCACAAACTGGGGCATCTCACAGTTATTTTGTGCCACCTTGAGGCAACAGCTGCACACTGACGCATTAGAAACAGGGTGAAGTGCAGCTGGATTAAACAAGACTTGATTGTACAAATGACTGTAGCAGGGAATAAAATGTGGTACGTTTAGAACCTACTGTAAGATAACAATTCTAAAATTTATGAATGTCAGGAGGGCATGAAAGAGGGCAAACAGGCCTGAGGCCATGCTACAGGTAATAGTGAATAGGGGAGGAAAAGGGCTATATCCTATACACAAACAGAATTACACACTAGTAACAACTAACACAACTCAAACAAACATAATGTCTTGCAGGTACCAGATGTGATCAGGACCCCAGCTGCCAACTGATACACCCCAAAGAAAATGTCCTATTTCCTGGTACAATGACATTAAGAAAGAAAACAGGTTACAAAGCCATGAAAGCTTTGTCTTTTTTACAGCTCTCTCGATGGGCTGCAGCTTGTTACCTACCATCATTCTCTTCTCTGGACTCTTTACGACAGCAGCCACCGTCTCTGCAAAAGGAGCAAGGAGAGACATGGAAGAAATATTCAGGCCATCTTCCTCATCGCTCTCCTCTTCCTTATCATCGTGCTCATCACTGCTCTGCTCCAGGACTCCTTCGAACAGCTCATTGATGACGGCAGAATTGATGGATTGGTCAACATTCATCTCAATCTCCTGGACCACCTCTTCTTCTGGAGTTTCATTACAAGGTTTCTCTACCAAGTTGCTGACTTTCTTCAGAGGGCTTGAGGTTGAGACTGGAGGTGAGACCACTGATCCATGTCCTGCTGTTTGACATAACATCATAATGATATCAGTTAACAGTTTCACAATGTTCTTTTATCCAAGCTTAGTTTGTTCACCAAAGTTCATGAAAATGTTAACTAGTTTTGGGGTGTCCTGCTGGCAGACTAACAGGTGAAAATATAAGTGACTTAAGTGACTAATGTAAATCGCACAACATGAACTTCCATATGTGCACTAATAAATAAATGCTGTTACAGTGAACAGTGAAACACGGTGTGAGTACCTGAGGTTGGTGGTGGAGAACTGATGTTGGTGGTGCTGTCCGTACTGTCAACAGAAGGTGTTGTTGGTTCATCATGTGACTGAGCCACATGAGGCTCTTGAGACTGACCAGCCTGCTCCTGAGAAATAGAATGGCATCAAATAAAATATAAAAACATCAAAATTTAGCTTCCAGATGACCCATATTCAAATGTGTCAACCCACCTTGCTTTCAGTATTTTTCTTGTTTTCTGCCTCTTCATCTTTGTTTTTCCACATATTGTCCCCTTTCTGAAAGCGACTGCGAAGCTGAGCCAGCTCAGCTTCACGCTCCTGTAATGATGAGGATTTCTGTGAATCTGATTTTGCAATTCTAGCCTCAAAACAAAACAGGCATCACAACAGTAGAGGACATACTATCTGCAAAGGCAACCCACCAGTTTCTGTCTCTGGGTGAGATCAGCAGTGGTTGTCTTGGCAGCCTGTGCTGCTCTGAGCCTCTCCTGGACCAGTCTGGTGTTGGGGGTGACAGTGGGTGTCTTGCCCTGGGTAGCACCTCCTGCTGGGGAGCTCTGGTTTGTGCGCTCCTGGCACTTCTCTCCAAAGCGCTCCAGAAAAGACTTAACACCTGTAGAGAATCAAGAATGGAAACCACATTACATTTACACTTTGGAATAACATTTTATGCACTTGTAATACTGAGTGTGTATTTTAATTCGGCAATTTTACTTTTACCCAAGTTTGGTCTCACTGAAATATTGTTATCTTTTATTCATTTTAAAAACTTGTATCCATTAAGTAAATTAATAAAAGGTTAACTGCATTATGACTCACCAGGTGTGCCTGTAGTGACTTTTTGTTGCAGGGGTGTAGAAGAGTCCTTGGTGGTAAACTTATCTTTGTTCTGGAGGTCAGAGGGGGCAGAGGTGGCAGGTTTGGCAGGGAGGTTGGGCTTCTTGGGACTGGAGGTGATGTCAAGACCCCTGGAAAGGGCCTGGTTCTTTAGCGGACTTTGAGGCAATGGTGCTGAGCCAGAAAAACCAGCCTTCTGAGGACTGGAGAGGTAGGATGTCCCCTGGTGAGAGCTCTTCTGGCTAGCTGCTGGTTTTGCTGCAGGGAGTTCAGCCTTCTGAGGGTTTGAGAGAACCTCTCTGCTAGATTTGACTGGAGAGTAGACTGCCTGCTGCAAAGAAATGGTTTACATTGTAGGTATTTAGTCAACACTCTTATCCAAAGAGAACTGCAAGCAAAGCAACAGTGAATAAACTGCAATTTCGACATCAACAAAAATTACACGAATGCAAAGGTTGGGGCCTCAGTGCCTTCAACGTATTCTTGCCACTGTATAATGACCATGTGAAAGCAAAAAGCCAAGAAAAGAAACAAGAGAAAAAGAGAGCAAACCGTTTAGAGCAGATAGAGAGGAAAATCATTCAATGGGAGGACTGAGAGTTGCTTGAAGAGATTAGTAAGTAAATAATAGTAAAATAAAAAATAGTAAAGTAAAAAATATAAATGTAAATATAAATAATACAAAAATTATTGTCCATTCATGCTGAGGAAGAACAAAAGGCAATTCAGCAGTAAACCTACCTGATTGGAGCTGGATGTAGACTTGCTGCTTGCTGTTTGGTTGGTCAGTACAGGACCTGCAGCAGATGGTTTACTGTTAGTAGACACAGAGGCATCTCTGCTGGCCAGCTTGGGAACACAGGCGGTGCCAGCCTTCCCTTGTGCATTGTCTTTGCGAGGGCCTGGGTGGCTTAAGTCGTCCTCCCAGGATCCGATGGTGGCGGCGAGGTTGGCGAGTCGGCCTCTCCTCCCAAGTGGAGCTTCTGAGGAGGATGCAGTCGAGCTGGCCGCTGTTGGGTCGTCAAACTGTCTCTTCAATGGGGACGGGGGGGCACAGTTTGGAACAACATCTAAAGTCCATGAAAAAGTAGTTAATATGCAAACTAAGGCCAGAGACATATCACATGCCTAAAGATTAAACACGAAAAAACTGGCAATTTTTTCACCCTCCCTGGCTCCAAACAGCTACATCCAAAATCCATAATCATAGTTAAAAACACACAGTAGGTTTACCAAAACCAAATGTATAAACACACACACACACACACACACACAAACACAAAGCATCTACCTTCATTATCCCAATACTGCCTCTGCTCTGCTAGTCTCTGCAGACGAGATTTCATGCCAGGGGCGGATAGAGTTGGGGCCTCATTCAGGTCCTCCTTGTTCCTCTGCAGGGCTGGACTGGCAGATACCGTCTCCACTTTGGTACTGCTCAACAAAGCATCGGGAGCAGGGGTCATGATCATCTTGTCCGGCTCTGGCTCCGGTACAGGTTTCGCCTGCACTGGATGAGAGTGGACTACAGGTCGGGCAATGTTCTTCTCTAGAGAAGAGGCAGGACGGATGCTGGCTGGTCCCGTTGGGGGTTTCTTGTCAGTAGGAGGATCAGGCAGCGAAGAAACTGCAGGGCGAGTCGTAGATGGCTCCTGGTTCTCCTCCCCAGCTGCGGTCTGCACAGTTTCCCCTGAGCATCGCCGCTTGGAGGGAGAAGGCTTGGAAGAGAGCTGTGGAGCTGGAGTGAAGAAGTTGTGGAGAAATATAATCCAAGTCTGGGGACCCTGCTGATTAAGTTTCCTGACAAGAAGTCTCAACAGTACAGGAAGGCAGCCTGATGATAATAATAAACTTAATTTGTGTACCAGAGTTTACATTTTAACAATCACATAGTTCATACCTTTATCTATGACTGGCTCACTGATCACACTATTAGCCTCAGCCAAAGGCTCCCTGGACCTTTTAGCCATCTGCCGATTTGCTGCAGTCGGTCTCTCCGCCATTTTCTTCTGGAGGTTCTCCCTGCGGGCCCGGGTTCGCTCCAAGAGTTTCTGGTTTGACAGAAGCAATGTTTCATTTCAAATATTTACTCCAACAGCAGCTCTATACCTATACAACAGAAACTTGTTTATCCAAGCCTTTTAAAAGCATCCACGCAAGTATTCCTGAGAATTCAGTTAGTTGTATGTGGCATCCAATCACAGCTGAAGACTGACCCCCACAGGGAGTCAAAACAGGGAAAAGTCATCATATGATCACTGCTTTGCGTCATACTGGAGTCACTGTGAGAATAACTTCCTGGCTCTAAGCAATGACTTTTAAGCATTCACATTTTACTGTAGAGTTTGGTTGATCCTGAGGTGTTTTTATTTTTAACACTACAGGCATTTCCCTGTTAGTGATGTCAGAATTCATTTAAGACAGATAAAAAAAAATAGGTCCATCACGAAACCAAACTGGCATTCATCACCCGAGAGCTGAGGTGAACAATATTCTGGAGGGAGAGGCTGGCATCTGCCATCTTTTAAATGACATATGAACGTAGCACTTTTGTGAAGTAAATGCACCACCTTCTGGAATTTATCCTGAAATAAGCCAAGAAGCAGAAGGACGTCTCAGAGCCAAAATAATCCTATCCACAAAATAAACTCCACAGGAAACACTGGAAATGACAGCCAAAAACTAATTCATATATTTTTTTCCAGTATATTTCTGTGTTTGTAACACACCATTATCACATTTTTAGCTCTCCTCACAGAGGCTGGAAAAACAAAGTTCCTCTGCAGTTTGGTGCCTGTAGCTCCTGGGAGAAATGTATTTGAGATAGTTACTCCTCAACAGTTTATAAAATTTTTCCAGCTTTAGCCTTAACCTTTAATAGTGTATTTCCCCCAATGCAGCATAGCATTTTCGATGACCTCTTAGTAAATCTTTGAAATTTCCCCACTGTGGGACTAATAAAGGAATATCTTATCTTAAATTTGTCTCTTTGCTGTGTGACACAGAATCCTCATTTGAGAACTGGTTTGGAAAACAAAAGCTACAACGCATTGACTCCATGGAAGCTCATAAGTGGCAAAATAGTTTGAACTGTACTGTAGACAGACAAAACAGTCTTTTAGGATAGATAAAAAGCCCTCTGTTTGCTTGCCCTATTTCCGTCCTCTCTTCTTTGTGTGACAACACTTTCCCCTGGCCTCCCAAGGCACTCTGTCTTTGCAATCTGTTTTACTGCCTTGTGACTGCAAGCCCCAACACATTCCTACAGCTCCACTGCCTGCCTGCACACTTCCTCCAGGCAGCATGGAAAATTTGAAGCTGCTTTTAACATCATTCCTCAGGAATGAGCCACCCCTGCCTGTGGTTCTTGCTCACTGGATCTGAAATCTCAAACTCCATTGGTCAGGATGTGGATTGACAAGAAATTCCATCAAATAGATAGGAATCGTTTCACAGTTCAAATCCAAAGGCGTGAATACAGAAAGAGGAACGGAGAAAGACTGTTTTTCATGTCTCAGAATGCTGGCCCTGTGCTGGACCGATGCCCACGCTGACACATAGCATTGCCTTAATTGGAGAAACACTGTTTTTTTGAGTAACGTTAGGCTTGGCATGCCAACGTAGTCTGATTATGGCGTGTTTTCACAGAAAAGTAACTTATGTGGACAGGAATTTTAATGTATCATGGATTGACGCACCCTGAAAGGTGGTTATTAACCAGCCAAATATCTTGGTAACTAAACTTAGCCCCTAACATTACAAAGTGAAGCTTAGGCTAACGTTATTAAGTAGCTGATTGCTAACGTTATATCGTACCTAAACACGAAGGAGCCAAACATGCCACCGAGACATATTACAATTGCTAACGTTTGTCCACAACAATGACCAAACACGTGACATGTTCTCTCTTAGTTAGATCTTTGGTCTGACGGTAGACTTGGGCACTTAATAACCAGCTGTTGAACAAATAACTTTAAACTATTATGTAAGTAATCAAATTTGGTCCGGGCAAGTATTTTTGAGTATATTTCTTGGCTTGCATTGGCACAAAAAACAGGAACCGTACATGGGCGTACATTAACGTTAGCTAGCGCGTTATTTTAGTGAAGATGGCTCGCTCGCCGACTCACCTCAGTAAACGGATCCATGTCGGAGACAGTGTATCCCCTACTACAGTAATATTTCAAAAAACTAGCTGTTTTACTGCTCTATGCCACTGGTGTGTACAGAAAGAGGACGTGGTGAGCTGAACGCCTCTCAGCTCCTCTTCTCTCCACACACAAACAACGTCTGTTCAAATTTGAATTTCAGCGCTGCGGCCACTGCGCAGACTCTGACCGTTGAACAAAACACGCCAAACCCAATCAGAAACAAGGGTTGGGGCTTGCGACGCGCTCAGCCAATCACAACCCGAACGTAAAGAACACTAGGCTGTCACTTTCAGGGGACCAATCCAAATCCGCATAGATGAACAGCAGTGATCAACAGTACAGTGAAAGTTGCTGCCTTCATATGTTGTCGGAAATCACCAGCAGATATTGTCAGTTGAGGGATATTGTGATATCTACTCTTACGAATCACTTGAAAAAATACCTCTGCTTTTTGAACATTCTTACCATGAACGAAACGGACATTATAGCAAGACAGCGCCATTTAGTATGTACTTTGAGTAATATTTCAAGATGGGTGAGTATTGTAATTTGTAGGAGCTTTACCTCCAACAGCTCCTTCAGTCTATTTATCAATATCCCTTGGAGATTTGTCAAATGTATCTTTTTGTGTATTACGATGTAAGGAAGATTAACCTTTAACCCTGCTCTAACAATTAAATACCATTTTATTTTGTATATTCTGTTCTTTCAATAATTTCATCATTTTGGGAGGAAAATAATGGGTAGCTGGAAAAAAAAAAAAGGTAAATAAAAGTGGAAAAGTATAGAGAGAATTTAAATCAAATTTCAAAAAGTGTCGCTGATGGTAAAAGTGATTTATTTATTATCATATCATACTTTTTTACATAGGGATACTAACTAACATCGTTATGTTTCTATCTTCAGATAGATAGATAGAGATAGATAGATACTTTATTCATCCCGAAGGAAATTCACAGTTTCCAGCAGTATCCACAGAGTACAAGATTAAGTAAATCAAAAATAAAGAATAAGTAAATCAAAAATAAAGAATAAAGAATACAGCTGACCCTCGAGATCTAAAGATCTAAGTACCAATGTGCAAAAAAACAATGTGCAAAAAACCAATAAAACCAGTGTGCATCGAACAGATAATAAATAAATAAATAGCGCCCAGATGATAAATAGATGATAAAAAGCCAATAAAACCAGTGTGCATCGATGTATAACAGATGATAAATAGCAGTTTAAACAGCAGGGGAACAACACGCCTGGGTCAGGAACAACACGCTCCGACGGAGGTTCACGGTTGGTGCGAGACCAAGAGACCAAGTGACAGAACCTGACGCCCGGGACTGGGACTCAGGAACTGTTAGACTTGAGCCCTTCCCCTCCAGTCTTCAGTGTTTTTTATTTGACATGCCCAGCCAACACATGTTGACCAATAATTTCAATTAATCATGCCCGATACACATTTTGTCTTCGTTCTTAAAGTATAATACGGATCTTGCCCCCTTGTGGTTATCATGTGGTAGTTACAGTGGCCACACCGTAGGGAGCACCCCATTTGTATCAGAGATTTTGATAATAATGATGATCATCATCATCGTCATCATCATTTGACCATCAAGCCATAACCAAATGTTTTAAATATAGTCGCTCAGCAACAAAAGTGTTTTTGAACACTCAACCAATGATGATGATGATGATGATGATGATGATGATGATGATGATGATGATGGTGGTGGTGGTGGTTATGGCTTTATAGTAAAATTTTGAAAAAGAAAGAATCTGCACACGTTGGTCCATGCAACATTCTTTAATAAAGCCAAGCGTTTGCTCAGAAGACCCTCCTCAGGGCAAGCGATCTACACAGTGGGCTGGGTCCACGATTTCCCAAGTCAGTGCATTGAGCTGTACAGGTTACACCAAGCATAGTGAAGTTAAACCAGTTCCTTTTTACAGCAGACATTTAACATGAACTAGCAAGCTTCCATTTAAGTGTAGCAGAGCTACGCACAGAGATATTACAATATTACATTACAATATAAGCCATCATTATTGGCCATCAATTCGGTTCCATTCTTTACATATTTATTCCAAATAATTTCACATTATCGCCAGCATTCATTTAGCTCTATAATATTCCCATAATGTCACATGCATTTCCTACTAATTGCCCTATGGTGCAGTGGGTATACGTAATATGCATGGCCTACTGTGTGTGGGTGTAATTTGAATACCTTTGTTGTTGTGTGTTGTTGAGATCGTCACCAGATGGCTGGTGACGTAATATCAACACTATGTATTTTATGTAATACTAGACATCTGTAGTACACTCTGCAACGTAGGGCCTATACGTTTTTATCAAGCGGTAGCAACATACTTCTATCACGGCTTCTTGACAGAAGAACTCCATTTCCCATAAGCACCATGGGTCGATAACTACGAAACCATGGAAACAGCTCAGTCAACGATTGTAGCCTGCATCCGGCTCAGTGGCTCAGTCGCTCTTGTCAGCTCGGGTGGTGGGATGTTGCTTGGATGTTACCGGCCGACAGGGAAACAAAATACATTTCCACTCGGACTTCCATTGTCTGAATACATGTAGTCAATAGAAGTAAACTGCTTTCATTAGTGGTTTACTGCTTTGACATCTTTGGAGAGCGGTAAGTTAGCTGGCTAAGCTAGCTAACTTGGTCGGTAATTATACTCGAAGCCCCGGTTCTACTCAGGCTAGCGTAACAGAGGATGCTGGAGTCAATAAAAGTAACAGGTAATGTTGCATTTTCGGATTTACTTGTGATAGTTAACTAGCTCCGAGCTCGTCTATGACTCAAGTTAAAAGTTAAAACCTGGTTTGTAACTGAAATATAGGAGTGGGTAGGTAAAAAGCGTCTACTTTCAGGAAAGCATTGATTTAGTCGTGTTTTTTCAAATGACGTTGCTCACGTTGCTTACGCTTGTTTTATACTCCTTACCTCGATGTATACTATGAATGATATGATTCATGGAAGCCAACACAGTTAAATGCTTTTCGGTGCGTTGCAATTCCACTACACCCCTATTATTTATATAAACTTGTTATCCACCGCTGACTGTAGTTTATAATTCTAGATAGCCTGAAGTTAACACTGTCTCTGTGTTGATTATCTCATGCATTGGTATTGAATTATTGATTCAATATTGCTTAAGTTGAATTAGTCAAAGCAGTATAGTGTTGACAGAGTGGGGACTGATGGACAGAGTGGAACATCAAAGTCTGCAGATCATGAAAAGTTATAAAATATATAAATTCAAAGTTCTGAAGGTGTTCATATAGAGTTCAATAAAGGATTTGAATTTTCAAATTCAGTAATGGAGGTCTGTTTATTGCTTTGGCAAATCAGCACACTCAGACTTGTATACAGATCAATATATAGATGTTTGCATTGTCATCTTTATTTCAACTGCAGAATTTATCTCATTCTTACTAGCATGAAAAGTTCTCAAATAAAGCCCTAGTTGCCCTAAAACCCATTGCAAGAAAGGGAATAGTTTATTTATTTTGCAGAAGCCTAACATCATACCAGGTGAAACTGAATAATGATACTCATAGGATACAAGGAAGCCAGTATGCATTTCATTTGGTGTCTGAACTTGTACCCTCTCACTCAGCAAGCCAAAGACGCTCCAGTTTGGACTTTTTCTTCTTGCCTTTATTACTTTGCTGCTGAGGTCATTAGTTTGTGCTGTCTGTCATGGCATAGATTCCGCCTCAGTGCTCCTGTCTGAACAGAGTGCTTGTTCTTGCCCTGATGACGCTCCAGGTTATCTCAGTGGGACTCACTCGGTCCTGCACACTGACTCCTCTCTGCTATACTGCCTTTCTCTGGAGACATGATGAGAATAATTTGCTCCTTGATAGCAAGGCAACTGAATTTCCCCATAAAATATAATGATGCATAGTTAGTGCTCCCTGTGAAAGGACTGCTGATGTAACTGTAGTTGGAGCCTGTCAAATTAGGCCTGTTTGAGCAAGATTTCATCACTGAATGATTGAAAAGGGAAGAATGGAAAAAAGACAATTTTACAAGGGACAGAACTGTAAAAGTACACTGTTCACACTGAGCAGGAGTTAAATTAAGAGCATATTTTTTCTTTTCTTTTTTTTTTTTTTTTTTTTTAGCTTGGCAGCACAATAGATCTATTTTTACTTTGCCTTCATAAGAGGATCAGTCTGTCTAGCTACCTGCAAGAAGTCTGCACGTGAAGCTGAATCTAAAATAAGCAGCAAACAGAATTGCTGTCCTGCTTGATTGCTCTGTCATATCTCTTACTTCAGAAAGACTGCGCTGGCCAGAAGTAGAAATGTCCAAGAAGTACATCTTAAACAGCACTGACAAGCCAGTGAGCCTGAGCCAAGTGTACCTGGAGAAGATTTCCTCCAGTGTCCTAAAAGACCTCTTCACCACTGGGACCAGCAGCTACAATGTGCTTCTGCAGGCTGAGGAGGAGGAGAAGCAGAGCCCCAAGCACTCTCCTTACAGGAGGCCAAAGACGTCCGTGAAATGTGCCTCCACAGTGCATAAAAGAAGCCGTCCAGGTATGGCCCCAGCTGTGGTGCGGGGCTCAGAGGGAGGAAGTGACACCGTACCATCAAATCATGTCTCCTCAGGAAGCCGCTCCAATCTGCCCAGGCCAGCACGCACCATCACAGTGCAGGGCAGCACCATGGGCCTTTCCCCTCGCCCTGTCCCCCATCCCAGGAAAGTCTGCATCCCCAGCTCATCTCGTACCAAACTTCCCTCCTTGCCCAAATCAACAATCGTGCGAGACATGGAGAATGCCAAAAAGCTCTGCATCCTTACAGCCATCAAGCCGTCCAACGTAGAGAAGGAGAAAGTCAAGTTTTTCAAGTCTGACTTCAACTACAATCCCCAGTTTGAATATAGCAACCCTGTCTCCCCACTTGTCCTGGCACGGCATAACAATGCTTCAGACCGGTTTCTTACACAGGTAAGAGGCACTGTGCCAATTTGGGAAACCTAAAGATCCGTAGCAAGAAAGTAGATGCAGTCAGTGAAGTGCATAAATCAGACAAATTTAGGCACGGAAGCTGTGGTGGGTCATTCATCACATCTATAACAATGTCCCAAGGGCATAAGGTTGGTTCAGAACTGGCTAATTTGAGAGAAAATTTCACAGTGTCATGCCAGGAGTCATATTGGGTTCTGTTACTGTCAAGATTGTCTGCCAAACTCCTTCATTTCCAGGGCTCAGGCAGGGTAAATCTGTTACCCAAGTGAAAGAAGAGTTCAGCCTCACCCTTGTCACAGAGCCAGATGTAGGTCAATCCTATAAGAAAAACGAGTGTGAATGATTTGGTTAGCAAACATTGAAGGGATTCATTTAAAAACTGTCTCTTTGGGTCTTTTGCATTATTAACCTTTATGAGCTCATTTCCAACAAGCTACAATCTTGAACATTTCTTTGAATGATAAGCTCAAAACCAAGTTTTTATTAATCTAAAAAGAGCACAACAAACGGAATTGTTCTCAGCATTTGTTTAGATTAGTGATTTAAAATGAGCAGGGTCATGTTCCCCAGGTTGGATGGAACAATAAAGCAAACCTATGGTGTTGTGTTGCAGGCTGCTTAGGTGACACAAGTATACCACTAGTAAGAGCAGGGTACAGTATCTGTTGTTGAGTGAACTCTACAGGAAATGCAGTAAAATGATCCTACAGGGGACATTTGCAGTGTGTGCTTTCATGTTTTCTTTCTTCCCATGTGGAGTCAGGTCTTGTTTGACATGATTTCTTTGTGTAGAAAGTTGTCCCCTCGTTTTTTAACAACAGCAGTTTTTTTTAACCCTAATCCTGAAAGTGGCAGTCATTTTTATTCCATACAACAGCCACTTTGTTGTGGCACTACAATTCACTGAACAATTATAAAATGGATTTGAAGCTCTGTCTTGAGCTGAATCAGCTTTGTCAGATATTCTTCACACTTGTTGGAGCAAATGGATGCTCTTTTAACAAAAGATCCAGATCCAGATTACTTACTTGTTAGGACAGCAGAATTAGCCAGCACTGATTACCCATTCAGAAACATTTTTCATGGTGCAGTCTTAAAGCAAAATTGAACTTTGGCAGGATGTTGGGTTATGTAGTTCCCTAGCTGTTATATAAGTCCACATGATGTTGAAATATCTTTATTAGTTGCCCTGTGTATCTATGTCTCCATTCATCACACAGCAAAACAGGTATCAAAGTGACACTTGTAGCACATAAACAGATGCAACTAAAGTGGCTTATGCCTACATAGAAAACAACACCCGGTCCCCATTTTGAGGTAATTAAATTGCTCTTTCCTTGTTTCTTTCTTTTTTGAATTGGAAAGTAGATCTGGCATGTAGTGTCTGCAGGAAACTTACACAGAGTAACCTTGCACCAGGCAGAAATGATCTGACAGTACATTCATAAATAATTGCAGGTATATCAAAAAAATTAATGCTGAGACTTATCCACTTTTTTATGTTTGTTTATGTGCTAAAAGTGTTATTTTGAGAGCTGGATGGAGAGAGAAAAGCTGTATTGTGGATTAGCAGCCCGGGGGAACACAGAGCAACTTAATGAGGAAATTTGACAGCCACCTTATAACACCCAGATAACTATACTATCCAGCACGATAGCAAAGCTCAATTTTGCTTTCACTACTGCTTCTACCAACATGAGTTCATCATGAATTATAAAAGTAATGTAAGGCAAGGCTGTGTGCTGGAGTTATAGCAAGCACATCAAAGTTTAAAGCTGCACTAGGCAAGATTTTTATGTAAAAACCTAAGTCACACTGCAATAGAGAAGAGTGTCCATTTCCCTTGATTGACACCTGTAGGTACACCCTTCAACTTTATCCATAACCATTCCCACCCCCACCTTTTACTGAGGAGAAGTTTAGGTTCAAGGAGCACAGAGTTTACAGTCATTGTTACATTATTTATGGATAGTGAAGTACCTCAAACTTCAAACTTCAAAAAAATTCAAACTATCACGTCTCACTGCTACTTGGGGCCACCAAACAGCAACTTAACTGTTCAGACATAACTTGTCCAAAACATTGTCATCAAAAGGTGTGATGTAGATAAACACCAGAGCCATATTTTTTAGCCATTCAACATTTCTTTGGGTTATGGTTTTGAAATCATAGTTCTTCTCAACTCTTGGCAGGCAGTGCGGATCATGGAGCTTGCCCTGCAGAGGTATGGCAACTATGAGAAGTTTGAACAGACCACTGGCGGCAACCTCCTCACCAAGAGTCGCATCTGGTACAATGTCAAGAAATACATGGAAAAAGAGGGCTGCATGGGGGAGGTAAGAGACCAAAGGACTTGGGGAGTAAAATTTGATTAAGGTGGAGTTAGAGACCGCTTTTCATAGAAGCCATTTTGACATAGAAAAGCAGGATAAACACACCAACACAGGTGTTCTGTTCCGTTTAGGACCAGCAGAGCCAGGGTCCTGGTGTTGCGCATTCTGCCTTACTGGAAATGCTCTGGTATACTTCAGTCGAATTGAACCTTAATTAATGACTTAAGTAACACCTTGTTTTACTGTGATTTTAATGTCAAAATGGCTGTATAAAAGGTCTCATAAAAGGTCTGATTTGTGCACCATATGGAACAAAATAACAGCAGTAAGTGAGACAAAGTTAAGAATGAATGCAGAATTTGCGCTATATGGAAATATGCAGAAAATGTGAATTATAAAAATGAAATGGTCTTGACACGCTGGAATTTACATTATGTGTACTTCACTTTCTACATTCTTACTTAAACTCTGTTTTCTTTGCGATATCTGATTATGATGTTGCTGCTGTTCCGATTTCTCCACAGGGATGTGTTAAGTTTCATCACATCTTCAATGTGTTGCTGGTAATAATATGATGTGGGACTGTGATGAGATATTGTTAGTGGGCGTGGTGAGAAAAAAAATATAGATTATTTTTTTTACAGAACGTATTAGGAGGCGGGAATAATTATCCCCTGGCATTTCATGTGGCTGCCTTCTGTTGTCTGACCTTCCCAGTCCAGAACATGTCACTGTAGATTTATGCGTCACTACACCCTATTCAGCAGGAACGGCAGGCAGCAGGCCGTCACAGTGAGTGTGCTCTGGGGAGAAGTAAGACCTTGCAAAAAGCCATCGCTTCACTGAAGTCATCCTGCAATCTGCTTGTGTGGAGCTGTGTTTATGTAACCACCAGTAAGAGCAGTACATTGCATTAAAGGAAAAAATCCACCCTAAAGCACTTCCATATTGCTGAAATAACATACATCTGTGAATGGACATTGAGTTTCTTGGGCAATTTTGCTGTTTGTTGGTGTATTATTTCATTTCACACCAATGATCAACAATCACACAGGGAAAAATCAATTGTAGAAGAGGCAAAGACATCAGCCTCAGTGGACCAGCATGCAATGCCAGTGACATGTATTTTCAGTAAGGGACACTGCTGCAATGATAGCAAGTCATGACACATGATCACATCGTCTGCAAGTTCTGTACCCATATGCTGAACTTTGTTTGGCAGCAGGTTCACCCTCCCAGTTTCCGCAGTAGTTGAAAGGCATTATGGGAAAAATAGGAAATCACTAATTGTATCCCGCAGACATAGTCTGACAGACACAGATTTGCGATCATCACAGATCTGCCGCCGCATCTGTAGAGATGTTATGAATGCTCCTGAGGCATCAGTTCGTTCATTATGTGGTATTGACATGGATCATTGTGAGACCACAATACCTATCGATTATCCTTAAAACCTCTAGAGGTTGCAATTTTATTTATTTATTAGTTAAATGATTTATTTTTGGCAAAATGTTCTTCATCTTTGGCGATAAATAATATGGCCAAAATTCCTAGGTGTTGCAACATTTCATGAGAACTATTTAAGCAAAAGCTGGGGGTGGGGGAAACACCCACATGGTCGTGAGCAGTTGAACATTCTAGCTGAAGTAGATGTAGATGAGGCAGGTAGAAAGAAAACGTACACCAACAAGTAAGCTAGAATGTTTGGTCACTCCATAGTATCACAAATTTGATAATATCAATGTAACAGTATCCAAGGGTGTATTTTAACTTTACCCAGGCAATTATGTTTTCCAATAAAGAAACGGTCATGCTGCACATGAAACAGAATTGTTGCAGTGTACTTTTCAGTATGAATGGAATCCCTCTGTCTGTTTTGATAGATTGTAGTTCATGTGACAGACGACCTCCTGTCCAGGGCCTCTATGACTGTGGTGAACAGCAGACCCACCCTGACCATCAACATCTCCACTGCCCGGGAGCACTGGCTGGAAGGCATGCTGAGGCATGAGATTGGTGGGTAACTTTCACACAGCTATTGGTATTTCTCCACATGGGTTCCAGAGACCACTGGGGCTCCTTTAAGGAGTTCTAGGGACTCTCCAGCAAAAGGATTAGTTAATATTTTAGAATTGGTTTATTTCTTATTGTAATTTAATTAAAAAAAAAAAAAAAAAAAGACTATTCTAATTACATACTTCACAGGTTGTTTCCTCATCATGGTTGCTACCCTGCTTATTGTGCAATCAGTTATTGAAGAACTGCTCCCATATAGGTCCTGCAGTGAAAATCACCAAGGGGGCCTCTGTTAGTCCTTTTGAACCCTTAAGAGCCATTCAGTTATTTTAACGTGTGTACGATAACTTCAAAGTTGTTCTTCAAGTGTTCATCATAGTTTCTTAACTATGAAATCTTTGTCCGCTTCCTTCATTTTACATCTATGGTTGTTTAGTTTTTGTAGGTTGGAGGGATTTTCCTGAAGACGGGATACCTGTTATAAGGCTGTTGTTCTTTAACTTCATGGTCTACCATGGTTTATTTAGGTGTTCTTCTGCAGAGATTTTTCTCAGAGTTCAGGGCAATTGGTGGACCAGAGCATCGTGTCCATCATATCAAGAGGTGGTTGACATTGACTGACCGTCATATTTATTAAAAGCGAATACTGGTCCTGTATACCAGCAATCCCATGTATCTGTCTAACCCTAATACATGTCTGGCGAGGTTTTTCCCTGTCAGTGTGATACATTGCTGAGATGATTACATTTTTGGCTCTGTTCCACAGGCACACATTACTTCCGCGGCATCAATAACAGCCACCAGCCATGGAGCACCAGTGTGGGCAGGAAGAAGCACAACCTGAAGCCCTTGAACCCCACCGAGGAGGGCCTGGCCAGCATCCACAGCGTTTTGTTCAGGAAAGACCCGACACTGTGGCGCGCCGCCCTGCTCTACTACACCGTCTACCAAGCCAGCCAGTTGTCCTTCTCCCAGCTCTTCCATGACCTGGGGCGCTTCGTCCAGGATCCCAATACCCGCTGGGACTACTGTGTCCGAGCCAAGAGAGGCCAGACCAACACAGCACAGCCAGGTCAGTGACCCAGTGGGAACACCAAGCTCAGTGTGCACTGCTGTGTGTGAGACTGCATTTAAATCATCATACACTGTCCCAAAAGCTGATTCCATTGTGTCTTGTTCTTGAGTGTTTTTTTTAACGGTGACTTAAGAAGGAAAATGCTCAGATTTAAAGAATACTGAAAGTCACCAATGTTGAATTTCAAAAATTCCTGTAGATCAAACCCTAATTTAACCTTCTGGGCGTCTTGTCGGACCTCTTGTATTGCAGGTTGCTTCAGCAAAGATCAGGTGTATCTGGACGGCATCCTGAAGATCCTCAGATACAGAGACAAGATCAACTTCCCACTGCTCATGGCTTTAGGAAAGGTAATTTTCTAGTCATTTTTAAAAATTGTGTCAGTTAGTTAGCATTTAATTTAAATTATTTTAAATTAATTTAATTATAATGGTGTCTATATTTACAATTATTATATCAAATTGTAAATATAGATAAATGTATACCAAATTTTTGCTAATTTTCTGGTCATTTGCTGTTTATTTTTTACTAAAATTTTGCTCATTTTCAAATGATTTCATGAATTTTTTTTTTTTACTAGTTTGTTTGTTTGCTTTTGGGTACTGTCTTTGTAATTTGCTCATTGCTTTTCTCCCATGTTTTTGAAGGGAATCCTGTTAATTTTCCCAGGTTTCTAACTTTTTTGTTAATTAGTCTATCAATGTGTGCTGCAGGACAACACACCTTTTACATGACACACATGTGTGGCAGGATTTTCCTTCTGTATGCCAGCAGTACAGTATTATGACAGTAGCACACTATCATTTCCCTGTCTTTCTGGTAAGATTGCTAAAGGTGTAACTGCACATAAAACTGCATCAGTTCACACATCAAATAAAATGGAAAGCAAGGCTGAATAAAGCTTATGTAACTACAGGGGAGTGAACAGATGATGTTCTTCTGCTTGAGAGGAGCAAAGGGCATTGAAAGCTAAAGAACGTGCTTGTCCCAGCTGGTATCACTGAAAAAAAAAACTGCAGAAAAATGTAGGATGTTTTTTAATATTAACTCAGAACTATGAGAGTGACAGTCCAAAAAATCACTGCTGTCAAATGATGATGGACTTAAGGAACAAACACTACTCATCATCAAAACACGTTTCATATTTTCTCCTCAAAATTATTTTCTTAGTGCACAAGCATTGTCATTATGCAAGAATTCACTTTTTGTCACTTGCACTCTTCTCAACCTAGAGACTGGCAATAAGTAAAGAAACAAGTTTCTGCTTTTTAGTAAATCACTGTGATCAAATCACTTGTGAATTTGTCAAGTCACTTTATCACTCAGTTTTTCAATTCACGTGCATTTTCACCTCTCTCCTTTTAAAGTCACGTGCATTTCCATCACATCTATTTTCAGCTTTTCATTGTTGTCACACAGCATGGCAAGCTGCTCAGCTCATTCTGTCTGTTTGCCTGTGGGCTCAGGTGTCCTTCGAGGATGTGGACCGGCTGAAAGGCCTGGCTCAGATGGACAGCGTTCGCATCCCACACTTCCTGCAGGACCAAGCGAGCTACGCTGAGCAGCTGGAGAAGATCATGGAGGTCAACCAGCTGACGGACGAGGAGCTCAGGGTCATCGTCTGAGGCCATTCTGATCTCCTGTGCGCCTTCACCACCCAAAAGTAGACCTTAATAAAACCTGAGCGATATCACACCACCAGTCATAGCCCTGCATGTTTCACCACCAGCATGGTAGCAGACTGTGTGACTTGTGCAGCGTGCTGTATTGCATGTAGAATATGTAGATGGGGTTAGACCGATATATAATTTTGCTGAAATTAAACTTTGATCAAAAATTGGACCAAAAGCCTGTGTTGTCCACCTTGAATATGATGAAACCTGGCTCACTCTGCATTAAGAAATTCATTAGCATGGCTGTCAGTGGAGAGTTTTAGTGTCTTATGACGGTCTGAATGCTGTTTTAGTGGATTTACCAGCCTTACAAAAAATACTTTCTGTTGTAAAAAAAAACAAGGAATACTTCCTTCACAGCATGAAAAATGTTTAAAGATCCTATATATACAAAAATCATTGTTCAAAAACCCAAATCGGTCTAACCCTTAAGTAAAGATTCTCATTCTTTATCATGCTCTCTTTCACCAATGAGCTAAGTGTACTTCTGTTCTCTTTTCTAAGGATGAATACATTCTTGCACTGTGTTTTCCCCAGAAATGGACCGATTGTTGCTTTTTGTAGTACATATATTACCACCGTAACAGAGTGTTGGTTGAAAGAAAGATGGTTTAGCAATATCACAGCCAGCTGCTGCTCATACAGGATGCTGTGTCATACCAGGGAGAGACTGGACTAATACCTGCGTAAGTGCTCCATCAGCACTTAGACAGAACTGCTAATAAAGGCTAGGCCTGTCAGCATTGTTCACTGTAGTGCAATGTTTGCTGTTAGGTTGATGCGGCATGGAACAAAGAAAATAGTCCCAAAGGTGCAGCTCTCCTGTTACCTATGGATGGAAGTGTAGTGTTGTACCCTCTGGTGGTATGTGACTTTGTTAAAGTGATAGTTCACCACCCTTTTTGAAAAATGTGATATTATTTCACTTCTCCTCTAGCTGTTACGTAGGACAGTAGTCGTGCTATTTTCATATTCTTCTCTTTAAAAAACACCTTAAGGCAGTTATTTATTTATGTAGTTAAGGTTATTAGCTGGGGGAGGTCCACCTCAGTGGCAGGAGGCTAACAGTTAGCATTTGGAGCATCCAGCCAGTATCCAGCACTCAGTAACAATGAGAGGAAGATAGAGCCACTACTGTCCTACACAACAGTTGGGGGGAAGTGAAATATTACATTTTTCAAAATGGGTACACTTTACTTTTAAGGTGTGACTTGCCATCTTATCTCCATTTCCACAAAATGCTCAGTGATGTCCTAGTGGTCTAAGTGCACTGACTTGAAGTTATGACCTGTTTCACTATTTGCACTTTCTTACCTTTAATCTACCTTTTCAACTGCACTCTTATGGGCAGTTACTCTATAGATGTAAGTTAATCAAATTAATTTTCCTGATTAACAAAACTACCCAAATGCCTCATGATTTTGTTGATACTGTGTTTTTGATAACCGTGGATGACCTACTGCAGGCAGCACATGTGCTACTGTGTCCCCTCAGATGCCTCCTATATGATATGTAATAGGTATGTTATATATATATTTTGTGAATGACTTTTTGTGATGCTCACAGACACTGGTTACTCCAAATAAACTGGATCTCCCCACAAAATGTGTGTGTGTGTGTGTGTGTGTGTGTGTGTGTGTGTGTGTGTGTGTGTGTGTGTGTGTGTGTGTGTGTGTGTGTGTGTGTGTGATTTGCATTAGTTGCTTTTTTGAAGAAATTAAACTTTGTTTTCAATGTTATTTTTCCTGATTGAATTGGAAAGTCGTTCCTGCAGGAACTGTAGTTATGCAGGAAACTTCCGCATAGTAGCCAGGAAGAAACAACCTGATAGTACTTTCATAAATTGTTGCAATTATATGGACCAGAGCTAATCCACTTTTTTCATGTTTGTTTATGTGCCAAAAGTGTTATTTTGGGAGCTGGATATGAAGTGAATGGAGAGATAGAAAAACAGTAATGTGGATTAGCAGTCCAGGGGAGCAGAGCATGGAGCAACTAATGAGGGTATTTCACCACCTTGTGAACTCAAATCCTGTCCAGGTATCTATACAACCCAACACTCTCCAAGCCAGTTTTGCTTTAATGTGAATTGATTGTACTCCATAGGCTCTAGCCTCCTTGTGACCCTGAAAAGGATTAAGGTGGTAGAATAAAAATAATGGAACAAAAAAAGGTTTCACCCCAATTCGAAACCTTATAGAGCTACAAGGCCAATGATTTGTCCAGAGTACCTGCTGAATACTCACGGTCTGTGACAGACTAATGAAAGGAGAGTGTTACCACAGTATACACTGTGACCGACAACTTCATCTGTCACCCTCAGTAACCAAACCCATAAGAACACACACCTACTGGCCTCTCCAGAGCCCTGCCCGAAGGTGTCACAGGTCCCATTCAATAAGGTCTGGTTTCATTCGGAAACTGGACGCGGCTGAGAACCAGTGGTGATTGACAGCTACAAGCTGTGACATGCTAGACAAAAGGCATCTGTCTACACATCAGCCCCACACGGGCCGGCCTCTCAACCTCTTGATCCGGCCAGCTCCTGTTCTACCTGCACTGCTTTTCCACCTGTGGAGACCATACAGGCTGGTAAAGGACTGCTTGCAATAGATGGGCAGAGTCAATCAACACAGCTTAACTGTCTGTATTGTATTGGGCCTCCAAGTGTGGTGCTGCTTTTAGACTCAGCTTGCGTTTGGAAACAAGATGAGAAATTCAGCGAATTTCCATCTGTGTGGGCGTTAGTCGAGGTCAAAAAGACAAATTTTGAGTTTGGATGGAGCTCAAACTGGCAAAAAGAAGACCATGAACATCAGCTGTAATGGAGCAGCTTCCATGATATTTCACAGCTTATTTTAAGTGGTGTTTGTTAGACACTGCAGTGCATCATTAGCACATTATGAGTGCATGATGGCATGATATAATGAGCAAAATGTGAAAAACAAGATTGATAATGTTAAACTGATTCTTTTTTTTTTTTTTTTTATGTCTGATGATTATATGCCAAGAAAAATTTATCTCAGATTCTACTGGGCTTCTGATCTGTGTGTAATATGCAAGGAAAGGGAAAGAAAAACATTACTACTCATTTTCAAGAATGTAATGCCAGAATGAGAATGCTGTTTTCATTAGATAGATAGTGAAGGCTGCAGTCACTGTGGAGCTAAACTGCATTCCCACCAGAGGGCAGTGGCAGACAATACTTACATAAAACATGAGCTATTAATCTGTCAGGAAGAATTCAGTACAATCCTATACAGCCATGCACTTCAGTGACAATAAAAAATCCAGTAGGTAATCACCATAAACATTAGGGTTAAAATAATGTTTCCAACTGAAACTAGGACACCAAAATATTTGCATTGTAAAAGCTGTCCTTCCTGCACTACGTACCCCTCATATCTATCTAGCTATCTATCTAGATAGATAGATAGATAGATAGATGCTGAGCCCTTTACATCACCTCTAAAAATCAGTGTCATGTGTCATATACTGACAGATGATACTGACATTGGTGTCATCACATAAAATCCTCTCAAAGCTATATGACCTGCTGCTAGGGGAGAAGGTGCAGCCTTGACATTTCACTCATGGCAGTCCAAAAATGGCAGCATCACACTTCCAAACGCTGTCATCATACATACTACACACTGGAGGACTGCTACTGGAGAAATTTATTTTCATGTTTTTATTTCATTACATGTGCATGGAGACCAAACAGCGTGGCCATCTCAGTTATCTCGCCTCTTGCAGCAACAGCAACAAATGAGGACATTGTCCCCTGAATAATTTATTGCTCTGCTTCTGTCTCTAAGTGTAAGAACACCATGGGTCACAGGTGTTCTTTGGTATGTGTCAATGACAAGCATGAAAAAAACTGCTGCAACATGAATACATGGAGAAAAAGCAGCTATAAATGTGTTAAGAAAACATATCAATTCTCAGTGTGATAGACAACTATTTTTTGCCAAGTCGCTGTTTTTCTGGGCTAGACTAAATCATAATCTACAGCCTCTTGACACAAAAAGCACATTTTCTCAGTAGAGAAGCAATCAATAACTAATTAGAGCTGAGATCCAATACATATGTCTGGCAAGTTGTAATGTATCACCATGCTGCTTTATTTGCATTTTTGGATTGAGAGTGAGACTTTCCAGCGTTTGTAGCAGAAACAGGAGGGTTGGAGGTGTCTTAACATTCCAATAGTTTGTGTTCCGCAACAGTGTAGACCAAGAAAGTGAGTTTTGAAAGCCAGAAAGCTGACCAGAAAATCAATGGCATTGACCAATTCACCCTATCCACCCCCACGGATATCTTATTATTTTGCTCTATAACGCAGTAAAAACTTTACTTGTTGCCCCTTTAAAAGCAGGGAGGCGCTCAGCAGCTCTGGCACAGTGCCCATCCACCTCATTTCCATTATAGAGGAAGGAAATGGCAGCTCACACGTGCACACAAAGGACTGGCCTACATAAGTTAATAGAGCAGCCTTTATGGACTCTACAGCTGAGATGTTATCATCCGCTCAGCTGACAGAACAGATCAGGGTTACGGCAGAATCTCGAGACCGCAGATGAAGTGCTGCGATGCACAGTTCAGATCAGATACTGCTACTGTTGTTATTTGCACGTCATGTCAAATGTCATGAGATTTCACACACACACACACAGAGAGAGAGAGAGAGAGAGAGAGGGAGAGAGAGACACTGCTGGAACATCTATCAATTTCATTTTATTTCATATACATATAGAAAATGTTTGGCACACTTATCTATAACAGAGTACAGCATATATCTTTTCATTTTGTCCAAAACATTTACTACTTACATTGACTATTATACACTGATAAGAGGAGCCCAAAAAAAGGCAATCGTGGCACTTCTTCACATTCATCAGGAATCTCTTTGCTCCACAGCAAACCAAGACAGAGCAGGACCCAGGCAGGACAAAGTCATTTTTTTTGATATGTCATTGGTGCAGTCTCCCCTGATATATATCCACCACTGTCTCTGTGATGGTGGGTGTCGTCACCGCTCGTGTTTGGGCATGATGTCTCCTCTGTCCACCACCGTCACGCTGGGCCTGCTCAGCTCCTTGGGGCTTGCGTCCACAAAGAATTCAGCCATGACTGGGCAGTGATCTGACGCCACTCCGCCCCATGACCAGTTGTCGGGGATCCAGGGATTAGTCAGGCCCTCCCGCACTACCATGTAGTGGCCTGTCAGAGGCAGGAGACACAAGGAGATGGGAGGTCAGCGGGGCCTGAGTGTGCATGCAAGGCTTGACTTTGTACTAACATAGGCAGAAAGTAACCAGTTTCCACCCCGTAGTAAACATACAACAAGGGACCCTAGATTGAGGAAAGCAGGCATAGATTTAAATGAAAAAACACATCATGTACCTCTCATAGTAAAATGAATGTTAGCCTTTATCCACATTACAAATGACTGATTCCCAATTAATGATTACTAAGGACGATTACAGATTTTCAAAAAGATGTGTAAAAATATTTTACATATTTAAAAAAAAATCCCATCTCAAAATTCACCACATTAACATTATTGAGGTATTCAGTCTAAAATGCTGTGATATTTGATTTGGCCAATGTCGCCCAAGTCCTACCGCAGTCCAAAAATATCAGTACTGGC
Source organism: Myripristis murdjan (assembly GCF_902150065.1). Taxonomy (NCBI): domain Eukaryota; kingdom Metazoa; phylum Chordata; class Actinopteri; order Holocentriformes; family Holocentridae; genus Myripristis; species Myripristis murdjan. The sequence goes on along the minus strand of NC_043990.1, from coordinate 28,441,419 downwards.
TTTCAAAAATCGGTCAGCCTCTGCTCTAAACCCCACTTCTCTCCCCTGTGCAGACACCAACCTGAGTAGATCTTCTTGAGGGAGCGGCTGACCCAAATGTTATCCAGGCACTGGGTGCCCTGTGGTGACCGGGTGCTTATGTTGGTGAACTGGCTGGACGGCACCACGGCGCACAGCTTCTCCTTCCTCAAGAGGTCCAGCTCCGAGCTCTGAGGAGGCAAGCCAAAATCTCCCAGCACCACCAGCTCCTTCTCACCTGCAGCGGCAGGGGAGGTGAAGAAATGGAAGAATGGATGAAAACAGGAAGAAACTTTCATTATTAACCCTCAGTCTGTATTGTATATACTTTTTATTTTAATTTTTTAATTTTTTAATTTTTAATTTTTTGTTTTTATTGATGATGCTGCTGTAACGTGTGAATTTCTCAGTCTGGGATCAATAAAGTATACCTATCTATCTATCTATCTATATCTAAAGCAGTGGCATATCCAGTATGTCACTGTGTGGACAAGGACAATGTGCACTTTTATCCTTAAGTAAGCACACTGTTGCAGTACTATGACTCAGCAGCTTCTCTGGCACAACAAAGCTTATTTACATGTATTGAATAACAGAGAGGGATCATATATGACTGTTCCACTCCTTACAAGACCAGGGCAACCAACTTCAAACCTGACACCATCCTATACAGTCATTTTGAAATACTGATAAAGCCTCTAAAAAAACTGTAATAAAACACCTCAACAACAGGCTCCTGGTTTGCAAAGTAGCTTGACACATAGGCTGTTCATAAAGATTAATATTACAGTGATAATACCAAAGCCTATAGTTAGAGAAAGCCAACCACTGTCACTGACCTCTGTGGCAGGAAAAAAAAAATAGATTGCAATACAAGGTTTTGGCCATCAGCGACAGTACTGAGCACTTACTAAACATAAGAAATATATGGTAGTTAATGGTGCTAAATGCTATAAAATGATCACTAAATTTGATTCTAAACATTTACCACTAACTGTACTATTTTTGTCATTGTTCCCTGGCCCAATATTGAGAATGAAGATGGAATAACATAAAATGAAATAAAAATATATATTTTTAACAAATAGTTGCAGATTTCCTTTATCTAAGCACATAGAAAGCACAGAGAAAAGTGCATCTTCTTAAAACAGCATCTGGCATCTGGTCATTTTCATCAATGCAGAGTTAAAAAAAAAAAAAAAAAAAAAAAAAGACTTTTAGGGAGCTGATTTTCTGGTTTTCCACATACTGTTGTATGTGGAATATCTTTCTGTAGAGACTAGTTCTGATATTATCAGCATGGCTAAATTGTTTTAAAGCTGTCAATAAAATGGTGAAGCATGGACACATGAAAAAAGACAGACAATTACTGTCAGAAACATCAATCCAGTGACATCAATGAAAGCATGTCTGTATCCATGTGATTTAGGCAACAATGCCTCCAAAAGGCAGCAAGAGGTAACTGTTAAAAAGCTACCTGAACGTCAGTACCCAGAAATCCTGTAAGGTGACATGAGTAAACTGAACACAGCGCACTAATGTTTACCGACCCAGTTGTTCTGTGATGCCTCAGACCAAAGGACCAACAGGATGACAGAGGAAATGGTCTAACACTGATGAGTCCACTGAGTTCCCCTCAGTTTTTTGGGGCTGCACCTGCCGTTATGGGTCATTTCCAACACAGCTACTTCTTCAATAACTGA